>NW_020439009.1:311912-312948 GCF_000699045.2 Agrilus planipennis | reverse complement strand
TTATTTCAAACAAACTCTTTTGAGTTTTATTTCAAATGTTTACATTCAAAGTTTTCCGTATTCTATTTCTCCGTATAGATAATTTTATTACTTATATTTTGATATAAACTTTTAATATTTTACTTCATTTACTGGCCGCTTGCAGTTTTCATTCTTTCCTAATCGCGATTTTAAGATACCTTTCTTCTATGATTTGACATGCAAGTTTAACAAGTCTGATATATTCTCCTCAAATGTCTAATAACGTTCAAACATCATCCATTAGTGCCGTCGTATTTATTATATTTGGGTACCTTAATTATACAAAACGGGTGCGGAAACTAAAATAAGGGTGTTTCTGTGATAAGTAGCAAACTTTAGGATGTCATAGGGCACTGTAAAAGAAGAAAATTTAAAAAATTTGTAGTGTAACGTTTTCTAAGAAAGTGTATTTAAATGCACAAGCAACATTTAGTCCGCCCCCAGTAGGATTACGTAAGAAAATACGACATCATGGTGCATTCGATCAGCTGTTAATGAACGGCATCCGCATTGTATTTCTTTTGTATTTTTCTATTTCCTTTATATACGTAGTTAATTGAAGTTATTGGAAATAGATCACTGTGTCAGTGTCATAGGTCAGTGTAGAATAGTATTATTGCATTTACTAAAGCGTGAATTTCTAGATTGACAGTTTCCTAGACGCTGGATTGAACGTACCGGTCATGTACTTTGACTGGCGTGTAGTCCTGATCTAAACCCGCTTGACTTTTTTGTATGGGGTTGTATAAAACGGTACGTGTATCTCACGACCGTGTATGATCGCTGCAAATGAAGCACGTCAAATGGCAAACGTTTTGCTTAGATTTGCAGATGATATAGCAGTATTAGCATCTAGCAAGAAGGACCTAGAGATAGCTTTAAATAAAATGGAAGCGGTACTGACAGATCAGTACTGTATGAAAATAAATAAAAGTAAAACTAAAATACTGGTATGCAAGGGAAGAAAAAGTAGGGAAAGAGCGAATATAAAGATAGGAGACGAAAAATTAGAAGA
>NW_020439009.1:306460-307596 GCF_000699045.2 Agrilus planipennis | reverse complement strand
CTCCTCTTTCGATCCCTCCCACCCCCAGCCCCGAAGGGGGTGGGGGCCATCATCTAGACCTTTACCATAATTCTTTTACTAACAATTTAACAAAATTAAAAAAAGACGAGATTTATTTTTATAATAATTTCTAATTCGTTTCTTACATAGAATCAATGAGAGCTTAAATAAATCCATTATTTACAAAATGTACAATAATACCTCTCATTCGTTCCTTGAAGATTTCGTTTTTCACAATATCCGAATTTACAAAGGATTTCGTTAAATCATCCTTATTGCTTCCTATTTGTTCCATATCTAGCGCTTCATTATGAATCGGATTGTAGTACATATTCAATAGCGAGGCTGCCATTACAAGGCCAAACTTAGAATATAATTTCCAGTGATTTTGAAGGTCATTGAATGAGAAAACTTTTTGTACATCAGTACCCATTTCCGTTAAAGCTAATGATAAACTATCGTGGTATAGTTTCAAATAACAATCTAAATTGTCAAACACCTCCTGAGGAGCATTGCAGTAGAGAAAATAACACAAATCAACAACTGGTGACGATAGTCTTGAACATTGCCAGTCCAGGAATACCGCCTTATTTATGCTTTTCATATTCTGGGAATCCTACATAAAATTAGAAACATATTTAGCAATAACATTAAACATTAAACTGATGTATATTAAATAAGAAAGTATGGTTGTAGAGCGATTCCTAATCATGTGTTCTTTCGCGAATCTATGTAACATCAATTTTTTCATAAATTAATGTATATACTGAAGATCATTCAGAATTTAAGGCGTAACAATTATTGTCAAGCATTTGAAAATGACGATATTAAAAAATGTTGGAGATACCAATAACAAATTAAGTCAGCAACTGATAATACTTTTACCGAATTAATAAGGGGAAATGAATCTCGAAAACGATACAAGAGACATTATGATGGAAAAAGAGTCATTCTGAAGGCGGAATGTCATACGAGGGTGGATTGATAAGTTTCCGGCCTGACCAAGAAAAACAAGGTTTTTAAAAATTTTTTTTTTTTATTTCTCAACATAATCTCCTCCAAGGCTGATACATTTCTCATAGCGGTGTTCCAGTCTATTAATGCCATCTCTATAGACTGATTCGTCAAGCTCCTCA
>NW_020439009.1:298875-305327 GCF_000699045.2 Agrilus planipennis | reverse complement strand
TATAAATAAACAAATATAAATATATTATATATTACATGAGGTTATGTAATAAGTTATGAAGTTTTATGCTTAGATTTGCAGATGATATAGCAGTATTAGTATCTAACAAGAAGGAGTTAGTCTATGAAAGTAAATAAAACTAAAACAAAAATACCGGTTTGCAAGAAAAGGAAAAGTGGGGAAAGAGCGAATATAAAAACAGGAGACGAAAACATATAAGAAGTGGCTGATTTAAGTATCTAGGAAGTCAGGATGGAGGGAGTAGTAGGGATATAGCGCAAAGTCAAGTCGCCTTCAATAAAAAGAAGCCATTTCTATGCTCGGGAACGATTACCTAATTTAGACATTCAAAAAAAGTTGTTAAAGGTGTATGTTTGGAGCGTGACACAGTACGGATGCGAAACATGGACAATGGGCGCGGCGAAAAAGGAAAGGTTAGAAGCGTTTGAAATGTGGTGTACCAGGCAAATGATGAGGATACTGTAGATAGAGAAGGTTAGAAATGAAGAGGTATTAGAAGAAAAAGGAGAACAGAGGACTGTATGGAAGTCAATAAGAAATAGTCGAGATAGGTTGGCAGGACACCTTCTAGGCACGAAGGTCTAGTCAGAGGTCTATTAGAGAAACAGGAGTTAAGAGGGGTAGAGGGAAACCTATATTAGATTACTGTTCGCAAATAGTTAAGGATGTGGGATGTTCTAGTTATAGAGAAATGCGAATATTATCTCAGGATAGGAAAGAGTGGAGGGAAGAAGTAGTTGGGATATAAAGCATAAGATAGCGCAGAGTCGAGTCGCCTTCAGTAAAGAGTCACTTCTATGCTCGCGAACGGTTAAATTAGAAATTCGAAAAAGTTTGTTAAAGGTGTATGTGGGCGCGGCGGAAAAGAAAAGGTTAGAAGCGTTCGAAATGTGGTGTTACAGGCGAATAATGAGGATACCGTGGATAGAGAAGGTTAGAAATGAAGACGTATTAGAAAAAGAAAGAGCAACAGAGGGCTCTATGGATGTCAATAAGAAATAGGCGAGATAGGTCACAGGCGCGAAGGTCTAGTCAGAAGCCTATTAGAGGGGGAAACAGGAAATAGTTAAGGATGTGGGATGTTCTAGTTATAGAGAAATGCGAATATTATCTCAGGATAGGAAAGAGTGGAGATGCGTGCCCAACCAATCTTAGTACTGATGACCTTTTGATGATGATGATGACATGAAGTTATTTGTCTGAAAATCGACTGATGATTTATGTTCAGTGTCCAGATCTCTCATTCGGTTACTATTTGTAGTAACTACCTTGTATTGATTCTTCGACTTATAAACTAATTTCACGGTCGGATGCTGGTCAATTATTTGTACAATCATGGAATATTCAGAATTAGTTCTGACAGTTCCTTTTGTCAACCAGCCTTGATCCACGTCTGCCTGCTTTCAAACGTATCGCCATCGGTAACCATCGCTTGCGACAATGGTCCACAACAATGCTACATCTTAATGGATGCTTCGTCCCAAATCATACTCTGCCGGTCTTTCGAAGAATCATGCAGATTCTTGCAGCTGTAACCCTGCATCCTCAAAACATTGAATGAAAATAGATAGCTATTTTCATTTGTGATGGTTCCGGTCATGGAATACCAGACATGTCCATTCAGCGCACACTCCATCTTTAGTATGACCAATTTAATGGTGTCAGTGTTGGTACCTTAGTTCCACCAAAACACTCTCATAACGAGCAGTACCAAGACAGTAAATAAACCGGCCTCCATCTAGTAAATCTAACGTATTTCTTCCTATCCTCCTATTTCGAAAGTAATCGGCTGCCATAACGATGTACTTATATTAATTTCTGGGTATGGTCCTGCCACAACTATAGCAATTTCTCAAATTAGTTGCTAATACGATTCTGACCCACAGAAACCCCTCTCACTGGCTGCGCAAGTCGTTCACTTTCTGCATCAATGAATTAGTTCGCCTACCTTCCCAACGATCTTGTTTACGCCAAAATTTCCTCCTGGAGAAATGTCATCATAATTATAATTTGTGCAATCTACCAACTACTTCTTGCCAGTTTGGTCGTCCTTCTTCGTTCTTTCATTATCGATGTATCTTCGAGACTGAGCTAGAATCTTGTTCTGATCTTATGATGTCGGATTACCATTGCTCTTGGCTATTTCCTGCTCGATGTTATACATAAAATTCGTACTGTATTCTATTCTTTTCAACGAACTAGTTTCTATAATGAAAATGAACTAGTTTGCAACGAACTGTTAATGAATGAAAAGATAATGAAATTAAACAATTGATCTCGTTCGTATCGTTCTCGGCTTAGATTAGAATTAGTTCACGGTGACTGTTGCCTTAAAAAAGAACGACATTATTTATAACACAAAACTCGTACAACGAAATGGATCTTTCACGAACGAAAGGAACATGGAGAGAAAATCAAATTACGCATTTAATTTATGAGAAATTTTACAATATAAATATGACAGTGGCATTCGGCTGTTCATTGCGACAAGTGAAAAAAATCATTAAGTCGAAATGTATATTTTGCAGCTTTGTACAAATCGACCCCGCCCTCCTTAACTTAAACTTCCCTACCAATTCTTTGTACAGTGAAAATGTTGCCTTTGTCGAATAAAAATTTTCACTTAATAATTATTTCAGGGCAACTAAATTCGATTCTATCACAAATCATTAAAAAAATAAGTAACGGTAAAAAACGTATCTACCTACCTCGAATTTAAACATAAAATTGTTGCACCACCTGTCTCCGTGAATAATAACTGTTTTATCCATAACTGAACAATGAAGTGCTGCTGTCTTTAAGTCGTTTTCTATGAAGTTTTTGTAGATCTTATAAACGTTTTCTTCCTTGACTTTGTCAATGCATTCTAAGGCGATTTCCGAATTCAACTTGGATAAATGTAAATTGTCAGGATTTTTGAAAAAATCAATCATAGTATTACAATAAAGTTTCTCTGATAAATTTGAAAACACTTGAGGCCTTTGATCACGAAGTGCGAAAGAAACGGCGTGAAATTTAGCAGTTTGTTTCAAAATAAGTTCGATACATTGTGACGTCATTGGGTTTTTCTTATCCCAAAGAACAAAGCCCATTTCCGTGAGGTCATCAAAAATAAGAAATTCCTTGAATTCAACATCAGAACACTTATGGCACTTGACAGTACTATCAAACGGTTCTGTCACACCTTTTTCTTCTTGGAACTCGGAAAATGTAGGAAATGCGTCTCTGTACATTGTTATTTCGTTCATGTATGCTTGATGTCCAGGAAGAGTTGCTGGCATTGATTTAGGTATGGACTTCAGAAAAAGGTGGAATGATTTCTTCTCATTTGCAGCACTTGTTCCTTCTATCTTAATTTTACTTGGATCTCCAAAGTATCCGCCTCTCGTTGCTGGTGAAATTGTAACATCAGGGTTTTGTATATTATTTTCTCTAATAATTTCATTGATTGCTTTTTGTAAGTTCATATTTGTGATCGTTTGGTATCTGCAATAATGAAAGTTACTCAATATTGCTCCTATATAATATATCAAAACATTTACGTTTATCTTATCGTATTTATGTATATTTTAAAAGTAGGTAGGTACTTTTAAAATAAATAAATGACGAAGTAAAAACGTCTTTCTAAGAAAATGAGTTAAAGATAGACTGACTCATATTTTAATTGAATACGTACTACCTACTCATATAATTATTATTAGTAGTAAGAATGTTAAGCATAAAAATAAATAAACAAATCTATAAATAAAGCAATTTACAGAAAATGTCCTTAATATAACAATTAAACACGCCCTATTCATTCCATGTCATGACAAAGGTAAAAAGGTAAGTTTATAACAAAGTGAATTAAAAATAGCCTTTTGTTCTTTTCGAAGCTTAATGACATATGTATTAGGTAAACTCAATGATAACATTAAATTAGTATTACTCCCCCACCAAGCTATCTTAAAGGAGCGTACTTGTCTTGTCGTACCCTAAAAATTAAATTATATAATTCTTTAAGTATTTAAACAACTAAAACATTTTAAAAAGTCCGTTTATGTTTGTTTTCTATGTATTTTTGGGATGCAAAATGTATTCAAAATATTTTAGTATGAATTAATTTCTACCACTACAAATAACTTCAAATGAATGAGGAAAACTTGCTGCTGCTGACACGCCCCCGGCGGGAATCGAACCAGCGTCCCTGTCTTTACGCACCATTGCTCTACCACTAAGCTACTAGAGTTACAGTTGCAGCGTGTCTGTAGTGGTAAAAATTTATTCACTTTAATGTATTGAAATTAACCCTACAAAATAAATTGTTCTAAATCTCTCATTGTTATAGAAATTACCACGAATGGCGTGATGAGCGCCATCTGTAGTACGATGCTACATTTTAGGATTACGTATGCTCCAACAAGGTCCATTTAAATATATGGATATCTACTTGCTGAAACGAATCCCGGCGTAGCTAACCTCAACGTGATAGGCACGTTACCATAATCGAATTAAATAATTTGAGGTGGTCTGTGTTCTGTCGAAACTGCCAGACGCGGATCGCGATTTCGATCTTTTTGGATCTCATCAGCGCGTCGCAGGCAGCTCCGACAAAAGAAGGTTGGTCTGTGTTCTGTCGTACTACAGATGGCGCTCACCACGCCATTTGTGGTATTTTCTAAAACGCGCTGTTAAGACAGCAGATAAAGGTTGGTCTGTGTTCTGTCGGAGCTGCCTGCGACGCGCTTATGAGATCCAATAAGATCGAAATCACGACCCGTGTCTGGCAGTTTCGACAGAATACAGACCACTTCGAATTATTTTGTTCTCTCATTGTTAATAATTATTATATATTGATTCGACGATTCTGTGACCTACATATTAGGTTTATTATCTCGTAGCTTACCGCGTAAAACCAAGGATCCGGGTTTGATTCCCGGCGAGGTTATCTACAGTGGTAAAAATTAACTCACCATAATGTATTGAAATTAACCCTACAAAAATTCTTCAACATGTCTCACTGTTATTAAAAAGCAGAAATTTAAATCGGATGACGGTCAATTTCTCATAAAATATATTATTGGGTGCAGCGAATGGCAGTTATGATACTTCATATATATTGTAATGTAAATTTGCCACGATTAGTAATGGCATCATTAAATATAATAGAGTTAATTTATAAAACAGTTTTGCGATAAACAAATCTCGTACATAAGAAAAACCAGGTAAGGTAGCAAAAAATTGTGAAAAATATTTTTATGTAACATAAAAATCAAATCTCACATATTAAAACATACAAGCCAAGTATAATTTACATGTTATATATTAATTATTCTACATACTTATATATTTTAGCATCAGAAACACTTTCGATACCGTTTATAAGTACGTACAATATTATTCATATAAGGTTGCTTGTGCGTCATCAACATAGTCTGTACGATGCAATCCGAGAGACACATGCTGAATACTATACAGGGTGTTTCTGAAAGAACTGGCAAGCTTTGAAGGATGCTAACTAGATGCAATAGGAAATCGCATGGGGTAAAGTTCTGGATGATGGCTCCCACCCCCAAAGGGGGTGGAGGTGGGTGGGATCGAAAGAGGAGGTCTCCCCAACCATTGTACCATAAAAAGTTCGTGGCGGTCTCACCCCCATAAAAAGTTATGGGGTTAGATGATGGCTAGGGCGATGGGAAGGGGGGATCGAAAGAGGGTGGTCACCTGAGTAAAACCCCATTAAAAATTTGCGGCCGTCTCACCCGCATAAAAAATTATAGGAGTTGAAGATTGACTATTTTGACAATTTTCATAGACTATAATTCAAATAAAATTCAATAAAAAAATTATTTTCAAGCGGGTGGAGGCGGGGGATCGAAAGAGGGTGGTCACTTGAACAAAACCCGATAACCCAACCTAACCTACCCTATTGATAAAACTATTTAAATAATGTTTTATATAACTTTCTCAAAATTTTTATGTATTTTTCCATTAGTTTTACCTTTGAATATTGTTTAAATGGGGGTGAGACCGCCACGAACTTTTTATGGTACAATGGTGGGGGAGACCTCCTATTTCGATCCCCCCACCATTATCTAGACCTTTACCAAAATAATATGTCACCTTTAACACCCTGCATCTTTTCTCACTGCAGTATTTTATTAAGGCATGGTTAGTCCAAACTTCATATTTTGGTCCAAATAACCTGCTCAATAGTTATGACTCACCCTGTATACATAGATTAAAAAATTAAGAGGGTTTTTCATGTGAATTATCTATTGAACAAATTAAAATTTAACCATAAATTTTATGACGTTAGAATGTTGTATAATTTTTTTAAATTTATATATACATTGAGACTATCTACCATATGGTTCTATAGTAGCCATTTTTATTTTATGACCTCCTGCCTACTTCAACGTGGGCTTTTAATCATATTTTAGATAAGAAGC
>NW_020439009.1:292560-294078 GCF_000699045.2 Agrilus planipennis | reverse complement strand
TTAGTATTCCACAAAAATTTTCATATATATAAATAAATAAATATTTTTTTTATCCAATGCAAGGTATATGTGTTTCCTATCGCATTTGTTTCATGTAGTTTACGTGACTTAATGTTATATTGCAATTGATTTATTTCTTTCTCGTTTTTCAAGTGAACCAATTACATTTAATTTGTACGCATTTACTATTCACGATTGAATCAGAGTTTTTTCAATTTAAATGCGAATAATTTTGTTGTCTCCAAAAATTTTCAAATGCGTAGTGATTTTGATTTATTTCTCAATTTTTCCTAACGTCTTACTGAGACTTATAGATTTTAATATTGCGATAATAGTCCTAGTCTTAAAAAAGGAATCAAGCAACTAATATCCCACCAGATAAAATAGTACTACTTTATTATTATTTAATAATTCCTAGTTCCGCCTGGCAGCATTTCTCAAAACGTCCTGTATATTTTATGTGAGCAAAGAAGTTTATTCATTTATACCCATATAAATATTTTTTGGAAATGTTTCAAAAAGAGAAACTGTCACTTATATTCTTGATATTTGGGATGTCAGATAAGTCAGGAGGGAAGAAGTAGTTGGGATATAAAGCAAAGGATAGTGCAGAGTCGACTCGCCTTCAGTTAAGAGTCACTTCTATGCTCGCGAACGGTTAAATTAGAAATTCGAAAAAGNGTTAAAGCACCTATAAATAAATATATATATGGTAAACAGCTTCCTACACACAAATTTCAAAATACATTTCCATTATTATATGCAACATCTATCTGAAGGATATAAACAATTCGGTTAGCAGACATGACCCAAATAGGGCATCGTCGATAGTTCTAGTTACCCACATAGGTAGCTCTTAACATCCCACCACAGAAGAGACGTATGGGCTCAGTTAGCGATGGTCATTTAGATAAACAGTCGCTACTTAACGATTAGTTACCATCGTGGTACAATAGAGACAACGCAACGTCTTATTGTCCTTATATTAAATGTATGTGATGCGATAATTGTTACCAGTATCTTATATATAAATAATATTATGGGTCGGAGAAACGGCATCGTTGGGATTCTTTTCGTCCTCACGTGTGCCCTTTCCTTATGGGATCTAGTTGCAAATGCTGTTAACATCGATTCAAGTAAGTGCAAGGACCTAACATGACGGCAGATTCTAAAAATCGATTTGTAAAGTGCTATTAATTACATTCATAAATTTATTATATACAGTGATAATTATTTTTCGCTAATTCCGGTAGAAGATACAAAGAAATGTTTTTAAAATATGGAAATTAATATCTAAATAATTGTTACAAAAATTGTCGGTAGTTAATTAAAATAATAAATAATCATCTCGTATTCTCACAAAAAGAAATTAATTAAATATTAATTAGTTACAGTTTATATTTTAAAACAATTTTTTGTATGATATGATAATATAATTATAAGTATGTAACTTTTGAAAAAGTAAAGTTACATTAGGAAGGAGATTAACTTATACTGATATATTATTGAGAGGCTTCA
>NW_020439009.1:282220-288026 GCF_000699045.2 Agrilus planipennis | reverse complement strand
ATCATCTCGTATTCTCACAAAAAGAAATTAATTAAATATTAATTAGTTACAGTTTATATTTTAAAACAATTTTTTGTATGATATGATAATATAATTATAAGTATGTAACTTGTGAAAAAGTAAAGTTACATTAGGAAGGAGATTAACTTATACTGATATATTATTGTGATGTTAAGTCCGATCCTTTATTTTAAAATAAATTCAGTTTGCATGTATTTACTGGAATTAAGTCTTTTGCTGAGAAAGAAATAACTTGTTTTGTGATAAGTTACAGCCAAACAAGGCAAAAAAATTACACCAGTCCTTACAAAATAATTATTTTCGTGTCAAGTCTTAATCCTTTTCAGGAAGTCCTTTTCATATTTCCTTATGATAATTGGTGATATACCTACACACTAATTGTGAGTTATCTTGATATTTTAGTTGTATTTATTTCAAGAATTTATCTATTAATTAATTAATAACATACACCATAATCTATCCAATGCTTGTTATTGTGATCTATGATTCATTATTACAAAAACCAGAACATACTGCAGATGCTGATATTTTCAGGAATTGTATCATCGACTGCAGTATAAACTGCAGTTAAAACAACCTTTCCTGTTCATTATAATTTAATTTAAATACCTAGTCACATTTCAGAGACGTTACGCAAGCTATTTTCCTTTTTGTTGTATTTATATTAAGGCATGTTCTACATTCAAAAGAGCGCTTTAAGTTACCAAAAGAAACAGTAACAATCTAGTTGGCCTTTGGTTCTTCAAAAAGCCCGGTGAAAAAAATATTTAATTTTAACACTATTTGACTATCTTAATTTTCAAAAACAGCTCTCATTCGTTTGAATTCATTCATAAGCATATTGTAAGTTACGTAAAACTATGCAGAAATGCCATAACATATATATGGTGTTGCGACAAATAACATTCAAATAAATGGAAATGTATCGTATGTTAAATGACAAGTAATATTCAGTTGCCTAATTTTTGAGAACGTTGTTCAAAACATAAAATTCTTAAAACTTTCTCAAAAGAAACTATCGTTTTGCGAAAGTATTATGTTATTATAAAAAGATTTCAACATAAACGACCATGTCCAGCTGGAGACTTTTAAAATATGCAAATGTTTGAAGGAAACAACACCGAAAAATAAAAGAAAGATTTGTGTCACTAAAAACAACTAATACATTTAAAGTATAAACCGTATTAATTTTCTTTTTCATCAATTACCACTCTTATTTTGTCTGCATGTAAACATAATAGGTACCTACCTGTTGCACAGTTCCAATAAACCTATAATTATTCATAAACTAAACTAAAAGTATAACAAAGTATCTATATTTAATTAAATCTGTAACAAGTTGTAATAAATGAAATCTTCCTGGTTGTGAACAATTGTCAATTTTGAATTACTTACGAGAAGCAATGCTCTAGCATGATTGATACAATCGGAATTGGTAAATTGTAACATATAATCTTTATGTACAATATGNGCATTTTATTGGCGTTTTAAAAAATCCGCCATTACAATATTATTTTCGCGAACCCCCTCTGCAAACACTGCGAACCCCCAGGGGTTCGCGAACCACCGGTTGGGAATCACTGATCTAGGCCTTTAGTTCGCATGGTGAGTAAAGAAACCTGATTAACGAACAAAAAAAATGTTCAAAAAGAAGGAACAAATGGTAATCTCAAGCCGGTCCTGGACTAGAATTGGCAACACAGGTATTAGTAATAACTAAGCAGCAAAATCGATTAAAATTGTAAACATACACTACTGGTTGTTCAACGGCTAATAAAGTAAATATCAAAAGTTTATTTACATAATAATGTTTTTAGGCGCCCATTATAATAAAAATTAATTAAATAACAGCTTTGTTCATTGCCGATAATTTGTAGCATTATATTTTAGTATGAGAATCCAGGGCAATTTAGGATACCTAACTTTATAAGCCTAACCTTTTCGTAAAATGATTTAACTGAACGTCACTATTTTAACTTTAGCTAGTTAAATATATTGCCTTTAGCCTTTTTAGCTCAGGATAGGAAAGAGTGGAGGTACGTGTCCAACCAATCTTAGGACTGACGACCTTATGATGATGATGAGCCTTTTACCAACTACGTAAGCTACTTAAAATTCTTACGCAATTATTTTGCCTTTTTTTTTAAATCACGCATTTCCCCATTTGGGCCCGTATAGTAGGTTTATTAATTTAATAATGCAAAAACTCTTATTCATAAATTTATTTGAAGAATGCAAAATAATAAGTAAAAAAGAATATAACACAAAAATTTATTTAGGCACATAATTCACATCGGTAGAAGAAGTCTCATCGACGTCGCTGTCGATACCTGCGGTGGGCCCATTTGTGACAGAAGCAACATGAAACCCATCCTTCAACGGAAATACTATAAAATTCTTCGCAGTATAAGCATATCGCATAGTCTTCGTCACTTGACGAATCTCTATATTTTTCCTTTCATGTTTTTTTTGTTAATTTGACACTAGCTTTTTGCTTAATATTATTCACTAGACTGCTTATTTTTCTTTTGACACTATTAGCTTTCGCACGTTTTTCTTTAGCCGATTTTTCGAATTTCATTTTATAAGGAGTAGATGTTAAAATTGCTGTTTTCCCTCGTTTTCGCTGAGGACGTTTTGCAACAATAAATACATAAGGAGCTAGCTGCAAATCTTACGGCGATGCAAGAGGAAAAATATTTGGCTTTTCTAGAATATCCTTATTTGGTGATTTTTTGTGACCTAAGATGCTCCGGGCATGCACGAACATTGCGGCAATGGCGAAGAATCATTGCTGATTTTTTTCATGCGCACATGTGGAAACGGAGGTGTTTCTACTATAATTCTATGAATCAGCTTTTTCTGGTGTTTGGTGAGTATTATCTCCTAAAGAGATACCCGTCGTAGACGCTGGTAAAAAGTTATTATCTTCAAACACATTTTGATTCGGAGGCCAAATTCCAGTTTTCTTGAAAGCACTCATACCAGTTTTCATTGTTGTTTGGTCAATCTGAAATTGAAAATTCTGAAATAGAGTAAAGGTAGAAGACGTTTTGGCTTAGAAAAGCTAAAAAAGGACAGACGAAATACTAAAGGCGACGGGAGAAGCAAATGACAGGGACATACAGACAAAATGGAACTGCATTAAAACGTGCCTAAAGTCTCTCTGGATAACAAATGATATTTTAGGATTAATAGAAAAAAGGCGGAAATACAAAAGCAGGGCAGACGAAGAAAGGCAAAAAAATATAATGCTATAAAGTGGGAAACAATTAGGAGGTGTAGGGCAGCTAAGGAATAGTGGATTGATAGGATGTGTAAAGAAGTAGAAGAAAAGTTTGAAGTAGGTAAAACCGATGAAGCTTATAATATAATTTCATAATAAGAAACGGGGCAGGGGTCATTCTGATAGAAAATGAGGAAGAAGCAGATAGGTGGAAAGAATATTTAGACAACCTATACGCAGGCCCTGAGTTAGGAGATATATAAGAGAAGGACGATAGTGTGGAGACAAATGAGTTAGGTTATCCGATAATGAGAGAAGAGTTCGATGTAGCATTAAAAAACTTAAAGAATAATAAGGCGCCAGGTGTAGATGGGATACAGGGGAAAATTCTAAAACATCTGGACAAGAGGTTAAAGATCGTATGTTTGAGCTAGTTAGTCACATTTACGTGACGGGGAAAGTTCCAGAGAATTATAAACGAAACGTGGTAGTAACCATACCCAAAAAGAGAGGCGCGGATAGAACAATTAGCTTAACTTCCCATGCGTCAAAAATCCTAACTAGAATTGTAAAAAGGGCGGAAGAACTATTAGGGCAAGATAAGTTTAGAAGAAATACAGGAACACGCGAGACCATTTTAGCTTTACGGATAACAATAGAGAGAAGAAAAGAAAACACATCGAAGACGCGATCAACATCATTAAAAACAGTACAACCGTAGTGACAGATATACAGAGGCAAAAGATTAGTATGCTTAGACTTGCAGATGATATAGCAGTATTAGCATCTAGCAAGGAGGAGCTAGAGATAGCTTTAAGTAAAATGAAGGCGATTTTGACAAAACAGTACTGTATGAAAATAAATAAAAGTAAAACAAAAATACTGGTGTGCAAGAAAAGTAGGGAAAGAGCGAATATAAAGATAGGAGACGAAAAATTAGAAGAAGTGGCCAATTTCAGATATCTGGGATGTCAGATAAGTCAGGAGGGAAGAAGTAGTTGGGATATAAAGCAAAGGATAGTGCAGAGTCGACTCGCCTTCAGTTAAGAGTCACTTCTATGCTCGCGAACGGTTAAATTAGAAATTCGAAAAAGTTTGTTAAAGGTGTATGTGGGCGCGACGGAAAAGAAAAGGTTAGAAGCGTTCGAAATGTGGTGTTACAGGCGAATAATGAGGATACCGTGGATAAAGAAGGTTAGAAATGAAGACGTATTAGAAAAAAAAAGGAGCAGAGGGCTCTATGGATGTCAATAAGAAATAGGCGAGATAGGTCACAGGCGCGAAGGTCTAGTCAGAGGCCTATTAGAGGGGGAAACAGGAGTTAAGAGGGGTAGAGGGAGACCTATATCAGATTATTGTTCGCAAATGGTTAAGGATGTGGGATGTTCTAGCTTTAGGGATGTGCGATGATTAGCGCAGGATATGGAAGAGTGGAAATACGTCTCCAACCAGTCTTAGGACTGACAACTTTATGATGATGATGATGATGCGTTAACATAAGGAGCGCCAAAAAGAGTCGATAGTTGCCAAACTATTTATTTTTTTTTCGGGGATTACTTCGTAGCCTACTCTTACTTCATTTTCGTAGTAGTTATTGAGAGGCTTCATAAATCTTGCTACCTTGCTAAGTCTTATCATTTTTTTGTATAACCAGAGGCTTGAGTATTACATAGACCAAACATAACCCGAGAAAGTAAAATAAATAAATTTAACCAACAAGGCAGGCAACAACATTACAATGTAATTACAAAAGATCTCCAATATTTATAGAAAACATTGAGAAAAATTTACCAAACAATTAACCAATTAGAACTAGCGAAGGCTTTTGATAATAATAAATACACATTTTCACTGCCGTATTGCATGCGTGTTACACATAATTTCAGCCTACAGGAGAAATTTTTTTTTTACATATACTATATTGCCTGTTTAATTTTAGTGAAGGAAATACATACTAGCAAATCGTTTTCCACAAGAAAATAAAAAGAAAACAATTATTTTTAATAATAATTAACTCTGCAGTAGTTTCAGGGAGTTATACATTCCTTGAACGTTATTAGTGAATATATAACTAATTGTTCTTAGGGTGCTGACGATTTTCTGACAAATCATTTTATACCTACAACCATATCCATATCAAGGGACAGATATTTTTTAATATTACACAGTATAAAAACTGAAACCGCACCAATTTTCCATCCATTACTACAAACTACCTCAGGTTAATGAGGGAAAATTTTTGTTGCTGTTTGACACCCCTTAGTGGTCAGAGCATTGGTGCGTAAAGCCAAAAGTCCTGAATTCGATTCCCGGCGGGGTTGTAACAACAGCAACAAAAATTTTCCCTCTTTAACCTGAGGTAGTTTACAGTGGATGGAAAATTGAAGATGAATTTTCACACTAATACTGTAACCACAGCTATTGGGATCCGTCAAATGGGAGGAGCCTAAAAACATGACGCCGATTAGGGAAAATTTATCGTAGTTCCTATAGTGTACCGTGCAATTTCCAAGTTTTTAACTTACGATAAAATGATAAGTATTGACACAATATGTGATT
>NW_020439009.1:271739-279805 GCF_000699045.2 Agrilus planipennis | reverse complement strand
TAAAATAAATTCAGTTTGCATGTATTTACTGGAATTAAGTCTTTTGCTGAGAAAGAAATAACTTGTTTTGTGATAAGTTACAGCCAAACAAGGCAAAAAAATTACACCAGTCCTTACAAAATAATTATTTTCGTGTCAAGTCTTAATCCTTTTCAGGAAGTCCTTTTCATATTTCCTTATGATAATTGGTGATATACCTACACACTAATTGTGAGTTATCTTGATATTTTAGTTGTATTTATTTCAAGAATTTATCTATTAATTAATTAATAACATACACCATAATCTATCCAATGCTTGTTATTGTGATCTATGATTCATTATTACAAAAACCAGAACATACTGCAGATGCTGATATTTTCAGGAATTGTATCATCGACTGCAGTATAAACTGCAGTTAAAACAACCTTTCCTGTTCATTATAATTTAATTTAAATACCTAGTCACATTTCAGAGACGTTACGCAAGCTATTTTCCTTTTTGTTGTATTTATATTAAGGCATGTTCTACATTCAAAAGAGCGCTTTAAGTTACCAAAAGAAACAGTAACAATCTAGTTGGCCTTTGGTTCTTCAAAAAGCCCGGTGAAAAAAATATTTAATTTTAACACTATTTGACTATCTTAATTTTCAAAAACAGCTCTCATTCGTTTGAATTCATTCATAAGCATATTGTAAGTTACGTAAAACTATGCAGAAATGCCATAACATATATATGGTGTTGCGACAAATAACATTCAAATAAATGGAAATGTATCGTATGTTAAATGACAAGTAATATTCAGTTGCCTAATTTTTGAGAACGTTGTTCAAAACATAAAATTCTTAAAACTTTCTCAAAAGAAACTATCGTTTTGCGAAAGTATTATGTTATTATAAAAAGATTTCAACATAAACGACCATGTCCAGCTGGAGACTTTTAAAATATGCAAATGTTTGAAGGAAACAACACCGAAAAATAAAAGAAAGATTTGTGTCACTAAAAACAACTAATACATTTAAAGTATAAACCGTATTAATTTTCTTTTTCATCAATTACCACTCTTATTTTGTCTGCATGTAAACATAATAGGTACCTACCTGTTGCACAGTTCCAATAAACCTATAATTATTCATAAACTAAACTAAAAGTATAACAAAGTATCTATATTTAATTAAATCTGTAACAAGTTGTAATAAATGAAATCTTCCTGGTTGTGAACAATTGTCAATTTTGAATTACTTACGAGAAGCAATGCTCTAGCATGATTGATACAATCGGAATTGGTAAATTGTAACATATAATCTTTATGTACAATATGAAACACAAAAAAGTGCGGACCTTTAGAGGGTGTAAACTTGATGAAATATAAAATCGCACGGTGAGTCAACAGCATAGCTAAAGGCAGAAAAGTCTATTTAGAAAACCACAACAATTTGCAATTCAAAATTAGCGCTGCGCGTGAATGAGCAACGTAGGTATGTACCGAAGAGCAAATTGCGATAAAAATTCTGCAGCTACATTGGTAGAGAATGTAAACAGTGCTGGTTATCGAACGCCTAAAGTATACATAAGCAATTTACTACTACATTTAATGTTTAGACAGCTATCACGATATAAGTCCCTATAGGAACACTCGCGACTGTAAATTAGTTTCAAAGCTTGCACTCGCTGCAAATGATAAGGATGCAGCAACGGTTCCTTTATTTGCCACACTGTCCGTGCTATTTCGCGAGTACTGTTTTGGGGATTGTCTTTTATGAAATTAAATATTTCGTTTTCTACAGCGGCGATATAGTTCAAATCCATAAATAACTTCATCCATTGGACGAGCCTGAAATGTCGAATAAAAATTTTCCTCTTTGCACACATTTTTTTATTTATTAAGAACAATACTCAAGGTATTAATATTTTCGGGGTCAACCTACCCTTTTGTTGGACATACATTAGGTTTGTATCCTGAACAAACACATGTGAAGCACTTGAGTTCTTTCTCCACTATCAATTTGTTCTCTATTTTCTAGCCAAAATTTTACCTAACATTTATTATTGTGTGACAATTTCGTCAAGCCTCGCTTTCCCCCATAGCATTCACCTTCAAAATTTCTTTATGACAAAGTCATCTGCTAATTATCGCACAAGGAAAATTTTCAAATGATAGACGGAGACTGTATAAAGGTATTATCATTAACAAGCAGATGGCAATTAATCTAAATTTTCATGCTCTCTGACTTATGCACAGCATCAAAGAATCTCGTTGTATAGTCTCTCCCGTCACTGTCTTCCTTCTGAAGTTTCAGCTGCTTCAGCAATATAGCAAACTTTTCGAAACTTCCAACTTGTCTTATCACTTACGTAGCCTTTACATATGGCGCAACCGACATTATATTTCTGAAACATCTGCATATTCTCGTAATTATCCTTTGACGGTATATCGATGCACGAAGAACTAGCACCGATCTGATAATCACTTTCACGATTTTTCTGCGGTTTTTACTAACTCACGATCAGTTACGTATTCGAGCACCTAGGCGCAATATAAATAAACATATTCTAAACAGTCTGCTTCACTTTCTTGATTTGACTTAAACTCCTCCTCTTACCGATTTCATCGCATTAAGGGCTGACCTGAACAGAGTGTCATCGTGAAGACACAGTAGATAGAGTAAATTATGTTCTGTTTCCATTGTTTTTGCACCTGACTGCGCGACAGTGTTTTTTACGAATATCTGGATATATTTGTACGTACATACGTATGTGGTATTCTTTAATTCCCCGCAGATTCTAAACGGCTGGACTAATTTTAATCAATGCGGTGCTTATCGATTGGTCTAAACCAACCGACAGTTATACCAAAACCGTAATGGCAGCCGTAAAATACAAAATGACGGACATAAAATACAATATGATGGCAGAGGCGAAAAACAAATTCGCGTACCGTACTGAGCGGCATATCAGTTAATAAACCCTTTAAAATCAACATGTTGCTTTCTGGACTATTTTACAGCAATATGTTCCGTTAAAAAATTCCACAGTCTGAATGTTGTATTGTTAGAATCTCTACATCTACATGTTTCTTTAAATTTTAGTAACACAAAGTCGTTAATAGTAAACCAATTAAAAAATCAAGAAAACCGACTGTGTATAAAAGCGAGCTAAAAAACAGAAACAAGATCTGAGAATAAAAGTAAATTAAAAATTTAATCAAATACATATTTGATTAAATGATTTTGCATTCTTTTTAGTTACAATAAAATAATAAATACTAAAAATCCGCATTATTTTTAATAAAATGGTTCTGTCTGTCTGTAATACCGAAATAAATGAATTTCTTGAAAACTCATGCAGTATTAAGACAGAAAAGATCCTAAAAAATTGTTTTATCTATCTGTCTGCTTGTACCGGCTTATCTTCAAAACGGGTGAATAAATTCCGATGAGACTAAGCGAAACTTTTTCCTTCGCTTTTTTTTAATGCATATACCTTGAAGGAATTGCTTCAGTTTTTAAAAGCAAAAGGTAAGGCTTCTTTTTATAAATATCACTTAATATTACAGTTACTTTTTTCTGCAAACTGTATGTCGCTCTGCTGCAACGTAAAAGAATATGTTTATTATATTCAAATAGAGGCAATGTATCGCATATGGTGACTAATGCTGCTATTTAGGTGTTTAAAGTACTAGACAAGGCTTTATTAAGGTAATTCAACTTGTTCAATTTATATACGTGATTAACACGTAAGTAAACCAATTCATGTTTAATTTAGAATTAAAACTAGGTACCAGACGCAGATCGCGGTTAGATCTTATTGGATCACATAGCGTAATATTCGAATAAAGTCAATGTATCGCCATATTGTAAATAATCTGTCTGAACACCTCTTGATACTTCTCCTATACTTTGCCACTACCATTTTACAACCAAATTTAGGCTTCCCATTATAGTTAACTTGAGAATTTTGGCATAAATCGTAGTCATATTTGAAATAAATATAAAGGAGACTGTAATGTAATGATAAACAAAAAGGAAAGGTCGTACCCCAACTAACCACAACAGTCTTGCGTTGAAAATTGAGTTAAAAATGCTCACAACGTATAAGTGAGAGAAACACGAGTCCGCATTTTTTTAACTGTTGTGGTTACTTGGGGTAAGACCTTTCCTTTTTGTAAATCGTCAGGAATTGGACCAAAACAGTAATCGAAGAAAAGAATCGAAATTTTGTTGAACGTTTCACTTCCTTATTGTGGATTCTTCAACAACAAAATATTTTTCTGAGTGAAGAGTGAACTTTTCCATGCGATGACCAGCTATCTAAAATTCTGATATAATGAAAATATTTATCTAGTTGTCTGGTCATTTTGCTTTTCTTTTCCCCAACTGGAACATTACCTGACACAATTAAGTAACAAGCACCCACAAGGTCATAATTAAGAAAATTTGTACGGCGGTTTCTATAATTATATTCACCGGTACTGAAGAACTTCCTTATTTTGCGAATGCTGCAGAAAAATAATTAACTAGATACGTTTAGATAAGTAATTTTATATGAAACAGATAAACAAAAATTCCAAATAAGTATGTATGTATTATCATCATAAAGTCGTCAGTCCTCAGATTGGTTGGACACGCACCTTTCCACCTTCTACTCCTGAGCTAATCTTCGCATTTCCGTAAAACTAGAACATACCACATCCTTAATTATTGGTCAACAGTAATCTAATCTAGGTCTACTTCTACTCCTCTTAACTCTTGTTTCTGGTTCTACTATGTCTCCGACTAGCCCTTCATGCATGGGAAGATGTCCTACCAACATATCTCTTATTGATTCTATTCTCATATTCTTTCTAAGTCCTCTTCATTTCTAACCTTCTCTATCCATGGTATCCTCATTATTCGTCTGTAACATCACATTTAGAACGCTTCTAACTTTTTCTTGTTTCCATGTTTCGCACCCGTACAGCGCCGCAGACATATACTTTTAACAATCTAACCATTCGCAAGCATAGAAGTAACTTCCTTTTATTGAAGGTTACTTGACCCTGCGCTATCTTCTGTTTTATAACTCCACTGCTCTTTCTATCCTGAGTTATCTGACTTCCTATATGTATACCGAAAATCAGACACTTCTTCTAATTTTTCGTCTCTTGACTGTATATTCGTGTATGATACAGCAGAATTATTTGAACAAAGCCCTTCTAAAGGCATTGATACCAAAGTATGACATTGTAACAGTAATTTTAACTATTATTGTTATTTCTTTTGCTAAATCTGCATACTTTTTTACAAAATTATATACCTACACGTCAATTTAATTTAATTCATAGGTACGCATTTGCTACCACTTAATTGTTCTAAATAACATTCTACTACTAAGTTAGATAACTGGATTAAATAAATTTTCANGGAATAGTGGATTGATAGGATGTGTAAAGAAGTAGAAGAAAAGTTTGAAGTAGGTAAAACCGATGAAGCTTATAATATAATTTCATAATAAGAAACGGGGCAGGGGTCATTCTGATAGAAAATGAGGAAGAAGCAGATAGGTGGAAAGAATATTTAGACAACCTATACGCAGGCCCTGAGTTAGGAGATATATAAGAGAAGGACGATAGTGTGGAGACAAATGAGTTAGGTTATCCGATAATGAGAGAAGAGTTCGATGTAGCATTAAAAAACTTAAAGAATAATAAGGCGCCAGGTGTAGATGGGATACAGGGGAAAATTCTAAAACATCTGGACAAGAGGTTAAAGATCGTATGTTTGAGCTAGTTAGTCACATTTACGTGACGGGGAAAGTTCCAGAGAATTATAAACGAAACGTGGTAGTAACCATACCCAAAAAGAGAGGCGCGGATAGAACAATTAGCTTAACTTCCCATGCGTCAAAAATCCTAACTAGAATTGTAAAAAGGGCGGAAGAACTATTAGGGCAAGATAAGTTTAGAAGAAATACAGGAACACGCGAGACCATTTTAGCTTTACGGATAACAATAGAGAGAAGAAAAGAAAACACATCGAAGACGCGATCAACATCATTAAAAACAGTACAACCGTAGTGACAGATATACAGAGGCAAAAGATTAGTATGCTTAGACTTGCAGATGATATAGCAGTATTAGCATCTAGCAAGGAGGAGCTAGAGATAGCTTTAAGTAAAATGAAGGCGATTTTGACAAAACAGTACTGTATGAAAATAAATAAAAGTAAAACAAAAATACTGGTGTGCAAGAAAAGTAGGGAAAGAGCGAATATAAAGATAGGAGACGAAAAATTAGAAGAAGTGGCCAATTTCAGATATCTGGGATGTCAGATAAGTCAGGAGGGAAGAAGTAGTTGGGATATAAAGCAAAGGATAGTGCAGAGTCGACTCGCCTTCAGTTAAGAGTCACTTCTATGCTCGCGAACGGTTAAATTAGAAATTCGAAAAAGTTTGTTAAAGGTGTATGTGGGCGCGACGGAAAAGAAAAGGTTAGAAGCGTTCGAAATGTGGTGTTACAGGCGAATAATGAGGATACCGTGGATAAAGAAGGTTAGAAATGAAGACGTATTAGAAAAAAAAAGGAGCAGAGGGCTCTATGGATGTCAATAAGAAATAGGCGAGATAGGTCACAGGCGCGAAGGTCTAGTCAGAGGCCTATTAGAGGGGGAAACAGGAGTTAAGAGGGGTAGAGGGAGACCTATATCAGATTATTGTTCGCAAATGGTTAAGGATGTGGGATGTTCTAGCTTTAGGGATGTGCGATGATTAGCGCAGGATATGGAAGAGTGGAAATACGTCTCCAACCAGTCTTAGGACTGACAACTTTATGATGATGATGATGATGCGTTAACATAAGGAGCGCCAAAAAGAGTCGATAGTTGCCAAACTATTTATTTTTTTTTCGGGGATTACTTCGTAGCCTACTCTTACTTCATTTTCGTAGTAGTTATTGAGAGGCTTCATAAATCTTGCTACCTTGCTAAGTCTTATCATTTTTTTGTATAACCAGAGGCTTGAGTATTACATAGACCAAACATAACCCGAGAAAGTAAAATAAATAAATTTAACCAACAAGGCAGGCAACAACATTACAATGTAATTACAAAAGATCTCCAATATTTATAGAAAACATTGAGAAAAATTTACCAAACAATTAACCAATTAGAACTAGCGAAGGCTTTTGATAATAATAAATACACATTTTCACTGCCGTATTGCATGCGTGTTACACATAATTTCAGCCTACAGGAGAAATTTTTTTTTTACATATACTATATTGCCTGTTTAATTTTAGTGAAGGAAATACATACTAGCAAATCGTTTTCCACAAGAAAATAAAAAGAAAACAATTATTTTTAATAATAATTAACTCTGCAGTAGTTTCAGGGAGTTATACATTCCTTGAACGTTATTAGTGAATATATAACTAATTGTTCTTAGGGTGCTGACGATTTTCTGACAAATCATTTTATACCTACAACCATATCCATATCAAGGGACAGATATTTTTTAATATTACACAGTATAAAAACTGAAACCGCACCAATTTTCCATCCATTACTACAAACTACCTCAGGTTAATGAGGGAAAATTTTTGTTGCTGTTTGACACCCCTTAGTGGTCAGAGCATTGGTGCGTAAAGCCAAAAGTCCTGAATTCGATTCCCGGCGGGGTTGTAACAACAGCAACAAAAATTTTCCCTCTTTAACCTGAGGTAGTTTACAGTGGATGGAAAATTGAAGATGAATTTTCACACTAATACTGTAACCACAGCTATTGGGATCCGTCAAATGGGAGGAGCCTAAAAACATGACGCCGATTAGGGAAAATTTATCGTAGTTCCTATAGTGTACCGTGCAATTTCCAAGTTTTTAACTTACGACAAAATTATAAGTATTGACACAATATGTGATTGGACTGACACAAATCCTCGGAAAGGAAATTTCGTTGAAGGTGAGCGTGTTTTTAATGCCAATCACATTATAAAATTCGGAAATAACAAATCCGGAAGCTAGCCTTCAAATTCCGTCAAGTGTACTGCCTACTTTTTACAAACTTCGGATTTAAAAAGTGATTCACGTTATATAATTGGTGAGGTGATTCTGGGT
>NW_020439009.1:240392-266234 GCF_000699045.2 Agrilus planipennis | reverse complement strand
TGGACACGCACCTCCACTCTTTCCTATCCTGAGCTAATCTTCGCATTTCCGTAAAACTAGAACATACCACATCCTTAATTATTGGTCAACAGTAATCTAATCTAGGTCTACTTCTACTCCTCTTAACTCTTGTTTCTGGTTCTACTATGTCTCCGACTAGCCCTTCATGCATGGGAAGATGTCCTACCAACATATCTCTTATTGATTCTATTCTCATATTCTTTCTAAGTCCTCTTCATTTCTAACCTTCTCTATCCATGGTATCCTCATTATTCGTCTGTAACATCACATTTAGAACGCTTCTAACTTTTTCTTGTTTCCATGTTTCGCACCCGTACAGCGCCGCAGACATATACTTTTAACAATCTAACCATTCGCAAGCATAGAAGTAACTTCCTTTTATTGAAGGTTACTTGACCCTGCGCTATCTTCTGTTTTATAACTCCACTGCTCTTTCTATCCTGAGTTATCTGACTTCCTATATGTATACCGAAAATCAGACACTTCTTCTAATTTTTCGTCTCTTGACTGTATATTCGTGTATGATACAGCAGAATTATTTGAACAAAGCCCTTCTAAAGGCATTGATACCAAAGTATGACATTGTAACAGTAATTTTAACTATTATTGTTATTTCTTTTGCTAAATCTGCATACTTTTTTACAAAATTATATACCTACACGTCAATTTAATTTAATTCATAGGTACGCATTTGCTACCACTTAATTGTTCTAAATAACATTCTACTACTAAGTTAGATAACTGGATTAAATAAATTTTCATCATTGTATGCGTACCTACATTGTTATTTATATTTATTCAGAAAATTACATCGTAACATGTGGGTCACTGACAGAAGGAGTTCCCACTAACAATTTTCAAGAATTCTGTGTAGGTTGATATACATTAAAAGTGAAATCTGATTTAAAAGATGCAGAAATATGGGATTTTCAGCCTACATATTAGTGACGTACTTTACGGCGCCATATGAAATCAAAATTGGCATTTATTTGTAAAATAAATGTTTTTAATCCTAAAATAGTCATACAATACAATCACTATTACGTTAAATTGTATATATAACACTGTTAAAAATAATTGCAAATTTACAAACTATATTTAAACAATTTGTTGAAGAATATAACAATTTCAGTTATACTCAATTCAATTTATAATTAAATTTTCGTATAAATTTTAAAAAAATTGTAATTTAACAATTTTGTATTAATCAAGTATAAGTTGTCATTTTACAAACCCTAATTGCAGTCCATCCTATCAATTGTGTAGAGTTATTGAGAAATTTGTAATTTGTAGCAGTGATGACAAATTTCTACAAATGGCATTCAATACGATGTCTGGAGATATTTGTTGAACGCTTTTACAAATTTATTGTATTAGTGAAGTACAGAGATGTGATTTATTTGAAATATTTGCATTTACAATGCCTATTTTTATCTTGTATTTAAATACATTTTTGAGAAAAGCATTTTGTATTTTATTTAAAATACTTTTCCAAACCTATTATCACCGATCAAAAATTATATAAAATGATAAATGAAAGTTGCTCACATTGGCATATGAAGATATTAGAATCTTAGAAAAAGGCACAAACAGAAATTCCATGTATTCCCTCTAATTCTTTAACAAAAGAGAGCCCAAAAAATTTTAAACTGCTTGGAAATGGATAATCTAAAATATTGGATCGATATATTGTTTTCCGGATTCAATTTCATGGTCCATGGAATTTTGAAGTTCCAAATTGATTTCAGCACCTGCCAAATCACCACTTATCGTACCTTTAGCAAGTAATGTGGGTTGTTCTAGTTTAGGGAAATATAAGATTAGCTCAGGATAGGAAAGAGTGGAGGTGTATGTCCAACCAGTCCTAAGACTTACGACCTTATAATGATATGATGATGCTATATGTCTGAATATAATATGTACTTATGATTATACTACTTTTTTTATTTGAATTGTTTATCAAATATCTTTTTGACGAATGTAGCTCACAAAACAATGTTTTTAACGTTTTTCGTAATGTAATGCATTGTCACTATTTCAATTAATTATCGGCTATATCTAAAACAGAATAAAATATTCTCACAGGTGACTAAGTGTTCTTATGAAAAGTCACACAAACAAATACTATATCTGCAATCATATTGTAAATGTGAAAATATATATTATATACATAAATTTGTAAATAAATTGGTATGCAATGTACCGTAGATATTTTTATATAATATATAGAAATTTATACAATGTGACGCAATTAAATGGAACATCATTTATTACATATACCTATGTATTATCTACAACGAACAGAGCAAATAATGAAATTGCAAGACCATGATAACTCCGGTTAATAAAACAGCAACAAAACTGTTTTCATCGGATTTTTATCTTATCCTTCATCTTACTTATGTCGATATTGTACAGGGTTTCCCATTGTCGGCACTTTTGCAGGGTATCTCCCTTATTATTAAACATAGAGGATTGCGGATTTCGCGACAGTCTGCTACTTTGTGTGAAATTAAAGATAGCGTCAGCAGAAATTTTTATATCCCTTCTGGGTTTTGAGATACAGGGTGGAATTGAAAAGTACCACCTTTCAGGTATCAGGTATCTCTGTTATCTTGAAACCTATCGAAGATGTTAAAAGACATCCTTATAGAATTTTCTCCATAGAATCCAGTGTTTTGTTTGAAACAAAAAGCAAAACGTAACTTTTATAAATTCCACATGGCTCAACAAACCCCCATACCTACTAATGAATCATTTGGCAGACTCGTTATCTGGTCCTTATATAGGAAATTGATCGGCAGAAAATCACCATTTACAGTAGAATAAAGATTCGGGTCCCAGTCGCTGTCGCAGCACTACCACTGAGGATGTCAGCCGCAGTAGCCGACGAAACGTCTGGACAGAATAGTTCACTTAGACCACGGCCCTACAGCCCAAATCTTCATTCTACTATGGATTCCGGCCGTGAAAGCCTTTGTTCTTAAATCACCATTTAATTTTTGAAAGAACACAACAACGACGCTTTGAGATTAGGGTCTCGTGTTTCATTTTTGGAAGACACATAGTCTACAGAGTTTCGAAAGGAGGTCTCACAGAGAGCAAATAATGAAATTTCAAGGCCATGATAACTCCAGTTAAAAAAAGTACCGAGAAATCTAAGAAAGTTATTGCGGACCAGAGTTTTGAACTGAATTTTCCGGTGCTCCAAGGCAAAATGGATTGATACCTGCGGAGGTATAATATGACCCTCTCCATCCAAATTTTCTAATTTTGTAAGATTCTACTATGGGGTTTCAAACAAAATAAAATTTATAAAATGCAGCACCATTCTGCAGCAGAGCTTCGTGCGGCAAGTAACATATACGAAACTTATGTATGACGCTTTTGAACGCTATTAAAAGAATAACGAAAATGTGCAAATTGTGCATGCGGGAAAATGGCCGTCATTTTCAAAACCACTTCTAACTCTTTACATATTAAACTAATTTTTTAAGTAAGGTAGGTAATTACTATTTTGTTTTATGTAAAATTCGGTAGTTTTATCAGTTAAAATGTTGTAATAAATAATAAAATAAAAAGTAAAAAAGATCTTGTGAATAACGTTTAATAGTATTATAGTATTATAATTCTAGTGAAATAATAACTTACGTAGATTTTGTTTTTAATGAATTTTAGCGGGATTTGTGATGATGGATACAGGATACAAAATATACACGGAAATTTTAGAGACAAGTTTGATGAACAAATGCTTAAAAATAAAGTACTAAGCCTAACGCAATTTGTATTTAAAAAGGGGAGGAGGAAACAGTGAATGTAATTTATACATTAAAGAATAGGGTGCAGATGCAGTTACAAAAAAAAGAATTTTTTTTTAATGTTCGTGGACATAAAAATGACATATGATAAGGTAATAAGGAAGAAAATGGTAAATACGTTAATAAAAGGGGAAATAGAAGGGAGAATAGTAGAGAGGATAATAGAAATATACATAGAAACAGCAGCAGTAAGGGTGAAGGGTAAAAGGTTGGGAAAATTTTGGATGGACCGAGGAGTAAGGCAGGGACGTAAACTAAGTGTACATGAGTGATTTGGAGGATGATTTAAGTAAAATAAAGGAAGGAGGAATTGTAGTAGGGAGGAGAAAGATATGGAGTATTTCTATGTGGACGATATAGTTTTGATAGCGAATAATTTGGGAGGAAGGAAGGGGATGCTAGGAAGGCCAGAAAGGTTTTTATTAAGAAAAGGGTTGGAGTTAAACAGTGAAAAATCGAAGGTAATAAAGGTTGGGGAAAAGAGAGGATGGAGAGGAGGAGTAGAAGATAGGATTGTAAGGGAAGGGAAAGAGATACAAAAGGTGAGCAGGTATACTTACTTAGGATATGGCTATAGTGACAACAAGGATGAATTGCATATTACGAATCAAGTTGCTAAAGGGAGAGCAATGTTGGGAAAGTTGTGGGGTTTAGGTCAGACGTTGTGTAAGGAAGACTGGAGTAGAAGAATGATATTATTTAAGGTAATGGTGAGAAGCATAGTGTTCTATGGGGTAGAAATATGGGGATGAGAAGAAAAAAGACAGATAAAAGTACTGTACAAAAGATATATAAAATGAGTTTTGAATTTAGAAAGATATACGCCAGACTATGTAATAAGAAGTGAGACAAAATGTGGGAAAATATGGGAAAAACTAATAAAAAGACTAGTAAAATACGAGGAGAGAATAAGAAGACTGGAAGAAAGGGATATATGGAAGGAAATTTGGAGGAGGAAGGTAATGGAAATAGGAATTGTGTGATAACTAAAACAATTATGTCATAATCTTCAAAAATACTAGTAATTAGAAAAAACAATTATCACTAAGACAATGAGACAACAATAATGAATTGAATAAAAACATGTGGGTAATAGCATTTGTTATTTCTTTATAGATATTAGTTAATTTGGCATCTGACTTAGAATGCGAGTTGATGTATAAAATAAGTAGGATGCAGCTGCAATGCTTACAGCATAGTCATTGATTAAATTATTGGATCATACTAATTAGCCATTTTGGAGGACACCGATTCGGTTCCGGGTACGCCTGTCTTGGTTCAAGTTTTTCTGTGGTTTCCTTGGATTATCTTGGAAAATGTAGGGGTAATTCTATTACCTATTCCACAAGTAGTCTAACTGTAGTTTTTCATTTTGGCAGTTTATCAGTCTCTAACTTTTTGGCATCAAATTAAACCCTAAAGTTTCTAATTTTTCAAATTTTATTTTAGTCATTTTTGTGACAAATTCACGCTCCGCCACCATGTCATCTATGACTTTGGGATTTTATTATTAGATTAGACATACGAAAATTTATCCATTCCCATTCAAAATTAGTAAAGTCAGTCAATGGTCCATTTTCGCTAATCATTCTTGTCAGGGTTCAATCTATGAGGGGGCATAGGAGAAATAAAGCATGGCAAAATTGAGAGCGTTGGGCGGTTACAGACTGCTTATGGCGCGCTTATGATATCTAGGTGGTTTCGATAAATTTCTGATCAAAAACTTATCAAACATTCTTATGAATACGGTTTGGGTGCCTATCACGTATCCAACTGCATATTAGATTCAGTTAGGCACGCTAGTAGTCATATTATGGAGCTGCTGGGACTGAGGATGGCCTGTCCGTCCAGTTCTGACCATCCTCCAGTTCTTCGGCTCCTTTGGAGGTTATTCTTCAGCTGACGATAGTCATTCTTCGGGGCTAAAGGTCATTCTTCGGGGCCGAAGAATGACACACACACACATACACACATGCTCATGAAACATCCCTCACAACCCTTCCATCGTCGACATCGCTGTTTGTGTGCGGATGAAGGATGGTCAGAACTGGATGGACAGGTCACTGTCAGTCCAGGGACTCCATAATATGACTACTCACATTAATACCTTAGTAAGGCCTTGATTAACACTTGCAATACTTCAGTAATAGCAAATATAAATTAAATGGCACTATACTACCTGTACTTAGATATTATATAACGTTAGGTATTTTAAGTTAAAAAAGTTCACCTTTAATCGACCGAATAGTAAATATAACTAAACTACTAATATGCAAAAGCAGTTAAACAATAGATAAGAAGGAAGGGGCACATATTTTACCAAATTGAAATTAACCAAGTAGATGATTTTAGAGAATTTGTACAAACAAGAGGCAATAAACTAATAACCAACGACCGATAACAACAAGAATTTTCAATTAAATTCCACTTGTTGTTCTTAGCAGTTATAATCTTATGAATGGTACAAATATATATAATTTTAAGTTAAAAAGGTAAAAGATATTCATTTTGTACACAAAAATGAGAAATATTTACTAAAGCTTGATTGAAATATGTATTTTTTAATACCATTATTTCACACAATGTAAAATAAGTATATCCACAATATTTGGGTGATATTTCTAGTTATATCTTTTTTAACATAAAATTCCAACCATACTAATAAGCAGTCAAGCAGACAGAAAAATAGGGAAAGAAGGAACCAACTCTAATGTAATGATTTTTCACGATTTTTGAGTTGAGAATACAAGGAAATTCCTCGGAATTTTTTATTGATTTTACATTTCTGAACTAAGAACCCTTTGCGTTTCATTTATCTTTCACAAGAATTTTCCACCCATGTTGAGAAAAATAGGTATTTCCTATAGTTTGTATGTAATATCTTTTATTAAATGCGACGTTTTAGGGGTTCCCCAAATTGATTCGCTTGTCTAGGTATACAGGCTTCTTCAAACTGAATGGTACATTAAACGTAAAACCAAGCGTGTAAGAGATCTAAAAATTATTATTGAGGTTATTGAGGATGATCTTTTTGACTAAAATAATTTCACCTGTTAGTCGTTTCCGGTTATACCGGAAGTTGATGCCAACTTTGTTATTTTAAAGGAATGGTATATTTTTTAAGATGAATTCGTATGAAACACAAAATTTTAAAGAACTTTGATAACCAATTTATATGCCAACGATGAATAATTTCTAAGATAATTTAACTTATAGAAAAAAATCGCTACTACAACCCAAATTATAAAAAATCGTAACTTTCACAAAAAAAGACCTTTTTATAGTCATGGTCGTGTATTATGGCTAATGTTAAACCAAAATTGAGCTTCATAATTTATACTGGGCGTTAAGAAAAAAATCCAAAGTTTAGAAACTTCAAACACGAATAATTCGTTTTTTCAAACGGCTGCTACCATATTTTATTTTGTCGTTCGATTCCCCTTTTAATCCTCTTTCGATCCATGTAGATGTTCTATAGTGCTTAATTTGAAAATTATTTGCAATTCACATAAATAATTGCATGTTTAATTATTTACTGTATTATACAAGTCATCTCTGTAAAATTTATCCTATGTACTTATGTTTCTATAATAAATCGTTTGTACAATTGTATAAGGTAGCCGATGATTTCAGTTTTTTGCCGGCCTTTTATATCCGTATCTGATCCCTTCTTACAAAGCTATAAACAATCACGGAGTAATAAAATGAGTTCTTGGAGAAATATTAATATAATACATTAAAAGGATATTAAACAAACATAAAAGAGTAAAATAACTGGAAGATTATAAAATATAAAAATTAAATAGGTACACAGGGTGGATCTTAACACTATATGGAATTTACACGTAATTAATTAATTAATGCATTATTTTCTTACTTGAATGAAAATTCTATTAATATATTGATTCTATTGCTTAATTTTAATATTTTATTTCTTTAAAAGCATCATTTTGTATTTTTCGGATGTATTTACCATTTATTATGACTGAATTGTGGGTGCAATGTGTTGCCTATATCATGTATATTTATATGTACGTATAAGATAATAAGTCAATCTACAGAGAATTGCACAAACCTGTCTTAATTCTGACTCATCGTCAGTTGTTTCCTAACTAGACATCACAATAATATACAATTTACAGCGTTTATTAGTCTGATTTATTTAATTGTCGTTATCTCTTTAAGATCTCAATCTAAAAATATCTTACTTGTGTGTTGTTTAAAAATTTTAAACTTCAAACACGAAGCTAAACCACACACGTTTGCCAGTCGTAACAACCGCTTGACCATTGAAAAGTACTAATAATCCACATACATACATATATAGATAATATATATACACGTATAGTAGTCCGTTACGCCAAATTTAAATTGAACTACGTAAAATATATACTTGTTTTATGAATGGAAACTCATTTTTAACGGAGAACCGTATCCTATTCCAAATAACAACTCTCCTAATTTTAGGAGAAACTGAATTCCCTCCCCCCAATTTTTGCTGAATCTGCCCTTCTAACACAAATTTTCTCAGGATAATTGGAGAATGAAGAAGTGAAATTATTCATTCACTCCTTGGCAATTGAGATTGGTTTTGTTGCAGTGTTTTATAGTAAATACGCCACTTTATTGAATCGAGTATTTCTTATTATTATTACAATATATTTCAAGCAAATAAATTCACAAGGAGCACGTTTACGTACTAACGCAATAGCGTGGAGTCACTTAAAACTTACTCACGTTTACATCGCTCACGTTATCATTTCCCTAAAGCTAGAACAACCCATATCCTTCACTATTTCCGAACAGTAATCTAACCTAGGTTTACCTCTACCCCTCCTAACTTCCGTTTCTGCGTCTAATATGTCTCTGACTAACCTTTATGCCTGAGAAGGTGTCCTACTAACCTATCCCACCTATTTCTTTTTGACTTCGATACAGTCCTCTGTTGCCTTACTCTTCCTAGTACCTCTTCATTTCTAACCTTCTCTATCCACGGTGTCCTCATCTTTCACCTATAACACAACATTTGAAACGCTTCTAACCTTTTCATTTCCGCCGCACCCACTGTCCATGTTTCGCACCCGTACAAAGCGGTGTTCCAAACATACACTTTTAACAACCTTTCTCGAATTTCTAAATTAATCGTTCGCGAGAATAGAACTGCCTTCTTTTCATTGAAGGCGACTCAACCCTGGGCTATTCTCTGCTTTATATCCCCACTATTCCTTCCGTCTTGACTTAATCGGCCACTTCTAATTTTTCGTCTCCTATTCATTCATTATGTTCGCTCTTTCCCTACTTTTCCTTTCCTTGCATACCAGTATTTTTGTTTTACTTTACTTATTTTAATACAGTACTGTTTTGTCAATACCGCTTCCATTTTATTTAAAATTATCCATAACTCCTTGCCAGATGTTATATCATCTGGAAATCTAAGCATACTAATATTTTGCCCCTGTATATCTATCCCTAGTGTAGTCTTTAATGATGTTGAACGTACGAATGAGTCATTTAAAACTAACGTACCAACGCAGACGTCTACGGGATAAGTGCTCTTACGCAACACTAATAACTGTCTAATATAACAGGTCAATTGAAAAGTCCCCGGCCTAAAATAGTAAAACACATTTTTTTTGCAAAATTCGTTTTTTTTATTCAACATAATTCCCTTCAAGGGTGATACACTGATTATAGCGATCCTCCAACTTTTCGATACCATTTTTGTAGTACGATTTGTCCTTTGCTTCAAAATAGGCCTCAGTTTCGGCGATCACCTCTTCATTCGACGAAAATTTTTTCCCAACGAGCATTCTTTTGAGATCTGAGAACAGGAAGTAGTCGCTGGGGGCCAGATCTGGAGAATACGGTGGATGCGGAAGCAATTCGAAGCCCAATTCATGAATTTTTGCCATCGTTTTCACTGACTTGTGAGACGGTGCATTGTCTTGGTGAAGCAGGACTTTCTTTTTCTGCAAATGCGGTCGTTTCTCGGCGATTTCGTCCTTCAAACGGTCCAATAACGCTATGTAATAGTCGCTGTTGATGGTCCTTCCTTTTTCAAGGTAGTCAATGAAAATTATTCCACGCGCATCCCAAAATACAGACGCCATAACCTTGCCAGCCGACTGTTGCGTTTTTGCACGCTTTGGAGCGGGTTCATCGTGTGCAGTCCACTCCGATGACTGTCGATTGGACTTCGGAGTGAAATGATGGAGCCATGTTTCATCCATTGTCACATATCGACGCAAAAACTCGGGTTTATTACGCGTGATCATCTTCAAACACTGCTCTGAATCATCAACTCGTCGTTGTTTTTGGTCAAAAGTGAGCTCGCGCGGCACCCACTTTGCACAGAGCTTTCTCATACCCAAATATTCGTGAATGATGTGATGTATACGTTCCGTTGATATCTGTAGAGTGTCTGCTATTTCATTCAATTTCAATTTACGGTCATTCAAAATCATTTTGTGGATTTTTTTAATGTTTTCGTCCGTAACAGCCTCTTTTGGGCGTCCACTGCGTTCACCGTCTTCGGTGCTCATTTCACCACGTCTAAACTTAGCATACCAATCCTTGATGGTTGATTTTCCTGGGGCAGTGTCCGGAAATTCGTTATCAAGCCAAGTTTTTGCTTCAACTGTATTTTTTCCCTTCAAAAAGCAATATTTTATCAACACGCGAAATTCCTTTTTATCCATTTTTTTCACAATAACAAAAGTTGCTTCACTAAAAATGCTATAATTCACAAACTAATGATCCGACAGCCGTCAAATTTATAGACGCGTCTTTTGAAGGTTAGAACTAACTGAAAATCATATGGATTTAGTTCTGGTGCCGCCATCTATGTGTCAGGCCGGGGACTTTTCAATTGACCCTAGTATAAAGCGAAAACAAAAATTAGTATGTGCAAGTCATGTTCGGGACAAAAACCTTGATAACTTTAAGTTACTTTTCCAGTAAGAACATATAAAATTGATAAAGTGAAATATTTACTAGTTAATGTCGCCGTCCAACAGAAAGTAACGGCTCATCTGGAAAATCCTGAACAAAAAGCTAGTGAATTCGAAATAGTAAATCTTAAACTTTTCTATTACCCTTTTTATAATTTTTGTCACTTATGTAAATACAATAATGTGAATAATTAATTAAATGATATGATTATTTCAGATGCCGCTGCAGAGCTCGAAGATTTTATTCTAGAAGATGAATTAGTCATATCATTTCAAAATCTTAAGGCTCGGAAACGAACGAAGGCATCTGTTGAAACTTTGTTTGCAGCAGATTTTCCAGGATCTCGACAAAAACTAGTTCTCATGCTCGATCGCAGGCACAAAAGAGGTAAATTATTTTATATTTAAGACAATATTCAATGTATTTTTATAACAGGAAAAGAATAATTAATTTCAATGAATAGAAATACAAAACTTTTCTCTCCGTTTGTTTAGTTATTGTGGAAACAGTAGAAAATGGGAAGAATCGTGTTCAATACTTTACAATCGATTCATTAGAAGACAATACTCACATAAATTCTTTAATTTTTGTGGTTAATCAAAAGCAACCCGGAGCTCACATAACGTTGGTGCTTAACTGTCTTTCTTATGGAAAAATAGCAACCCCTAAAGCCATGAAAGACATGTATTTTTCAATGGATGATCCGTCAATACAAGTCGTAAGTATAGAAACCAACTTGGATTATTTTTACAAACTTTATGAATAAGATGAAATCGTTATGTTATATTGGATCGTTAGGCACATATTAATTGAATATAAAATTATAATTAAGTATAATTAACGTCATAAAATAGTCCGAAACTACCTCCAAAGAACGTCTTTGTGTAGGGGTGTATGAAACAGCGCGTGTTCAAACGCCGATGTACTGTTCGTTTCAAGAAGTTAGAGATATGCATCTTCCCCTTATTAGGATGCGCCGTAGCATAATTCCAAATTCAATCATATTTGTCTGCGTAGCTCATTTCCCCACCGATCATCGAGCGAGAATTAGACAAAAGTGTACAGTACTATTTGCAAAATTATTTAAATTGCCTCGTTAAATTTTAAGAATATGCTTTATTTAAAAGCATATTTAGACAAAAATAATAACAAGTGAATTAACTTAGCTTTCTACACACTTATAAAACCTTTGCTTTGTTTTCTATTGTTAATTTATATACATTTTTGTTAATTAACACAACTGCTAAACATTTTCGTCTAGTACTATACAGTTCTAGCCGATCTCCTAAGACTATTTCTGTCTTGCTCACGCCTAGTGTGTATTCTTTCTATCTTCGCGCAGATTTCTTCAAGGTCACAATTCTAACAAATTGAAATAGACTGTACAACGCTAGTGATGTGTAGGACCATGTGATGATTGCTACAAATAAAATTCGTCAAATCTCTGACGCTTTTGCGCGAATGAGAAAAAATTTTTGGTAGGCGTCTTGAAGCCTGAGCAAGTATTGTAGTGTACGTTTATTAATTGATGTTTTCGGACCCAATAACGCGGCGATAAGTAAGCGGTAGGTTGTTGTTTATATTTACATTAGTAGTTGGACAACCAGCATTGTTTAGTTTACATTCCACCTATGTGTAACTGCTGCTAGGTTCTCTAAGTATTCTTTCCACCTGTCTGCCTTTTCCTCATTTTCTATCAGAATGACCCCTACCTCGTTTCTTATATTATTAGTACTGTACCCTACTTCTCTAAAATTCCTTTTAATTATATTGTAAGCCTCATCCGTTTTACCTACTTCAAAATTTTTTTCTACTTCTTTACACCTCATATCAATCCACTATTCCTTAGCTGCTCTACAGAAATTATGACAACAGTACTATAATATTTATTCACATCTGGAGTGCCAGGAGTTGATCAGTAGTGTCAGTAATAATCAAGGATACCTATATTGAATTTGCTGTACTACAATATAGGTCATGTATTTACTTGATTAGTAATTTTATTAATTCATTGCTGACTAATGTAAATAGAATAAATTGAGTAATATTTTTTGTTCTTGATTAAAATATTTTTAAAGATATCAGCAATTACAGAATGTGACAAAACAAAAAATGATTAAAGGTGAAAGTGTTAGATTTTGAAACTTCAACTAAACGAACCCCGAATTCCACGTCAGTGAAGAGAGAGACTTTTCAATCTGAAGATCCAGAGGGGCAACTGATTCATATGAATTCACGACCCCAAAAGAGTTTTTTAGAAAATTGTTCTTTGATATATTTAACCAACTTATATCATCTCTAAAAAGTAGATTCGAAAATGATTCAGTCCATTTTCAAATGAACGATTTGCAGTGAGATATCTTAGACATATCCCTAATCAAAACGAAATTTTCACCTTTGACTTATAGCTCGGAAATAAAAAAAATAAGACCTTAGTTCTTGGACATATAAATCGATAGCCTTTATGGCATTTCATGCATCTTTTGTAGTTATTCTACCGTGCACAAAAATTGTGGAGCTTATTATTTTTTCGTACAGATTTCAACATTATCCTTAGAAATCCTGAGAAAATGTAACTATACTTTAAAAATCCTATGACAAATTTGGTTTTATGCTTAATGCACTTACTTAATTACTTAATTTTGATTTTTGTACATCCTAATGAAATCCATAAAAGTACATCTTTTTACGCGTTTTAATTTTTCAAGATCCACACGATTCTAAATTCATACGCACTTTTTATAAAACTATCCTGTAATCTATTATCAAAATTGTTCTGTTAACATTTCTCTAAGAAGAGTATGTATTTCAGCTTTTTCCGTTAAATAAATAAGACAATTCAAGTTAATTTGCAATTTACAGGAACATTTACCATGAAAATTACTCACCAGAACGATTTTAAAATATGCAGTTAGAACTATATGCAACTCAAACGACAATTTTATGCATTGTATTCGATTTATACGTAAAAATAAAACTTGTAACAACCATTTCTGAAAGTTGCCTTTCATCTTAGTCCTGTGTGAACAACGAAGAAAAGGTCTCAGAATGTATTGATTAATTTACTATAGAACAAGAAGCCATATTAAACAACAGTTCTACAAACAGAAAAGTTATATGTATACAGTTAAAATTCGATGGCTTCCGTCAATAAAACGCACGTTTTCAATAAAACGTACAAGAAGTGTTTATATTTGTTTGCCACTTATTTGTCATGTTTCGTAGGTATGACAATTATTGTAAAATTGGAAAATACTTCGTACATTTATTATGAGTATTATTAAATTTAAAATCATTTTACTGAATTTAATGTTCGATATACACCTTAAAATTCCGGAGCCCAAAAGCAACATTACAATGAGGAGGAAGGTTTCTAATACCTAGATTCTTATTGTTAAGAGCAAGAAAAGTTTCTCAATATTGTTACTTACAAGTATTGACATACATGATAATCAGTACATTGATACCCAACGTCTCTCGAGTCACTCGATGGTCGGCAACCTTTGTACTAGACGCCGAGGCTAATGAAGTATACCCTGAGTGAGAGCCAGTCAAACTCGGCTCTTTTGACTCTCGAGTGCTCCTTAGGTATAACCAAGGAGCTCCTTATTGCTCCTGCAAATGCGAGTGAGATGATTCTTTCCTTTTTTTATACCTTCCATTTCTTAGGTTAGTCCCCTCTTCCATAGCCGAACCCAATAGTATTGCGAACGTAGTCCGGTATGTTTAGGGTTGCCACCCGTATTTTATTATAAAGTATTGTACCCTATTTCGACTGTGCGTACGTTATATTAAGGTCTTAAGTAAACATCGTAATTTTGTAAGCGATTATTCGAAATTTAGAGTATTTTTACATCAGTAATATTGCACAATACAATATTTTTGAGAATGTTTCTATGTTTCTGAACGCTAGTTTCATTGACAATGCCATATTTATAGAACAACCTGATTTCCCAAATCGGTTCAAAGCAGTGTCACTTTTGCTGTCCGTTCCGGCCACCTCAGCATTTACAGAAAGAGTGTTCTCTGTTATGAACGCAAAGTGGCGGGACGACAGGAATAAAACTTCATTAAAACTAATTAAAAATGAACTTTTAGTTTACTTAAATCTTTGTTTGCCATGTTTAGAGGCTTTTTAATGTATTTAAGAGCGACAGCAATTTGTTACTGGCTGCTAGGTGTAACAAAAAATATGTTTTTAAAAACAAAAAGTAAAAATACTTTATTTTTGTGCTGAGTACTTTTTTTTGAACCTTTTAGTCAAGAAATACTTTATGTAAAGCCTGAAAAGGTGGCAACCTTAGGTATGCTACCCTTCAGCTGCCGGTCAATCATTATAAAATTTTCGTATTATTTAACTTGGGTTCGCTCGTCAACCGGATGAAGGGGTTTGATGTGGGAGTAGAAGGGAGAAGAAAAAGAGAAAGCAATATGATTCATTACTGCTTACTCTCTCGTACTCATTGAAGGGTATGGAGTGACCTGAGTGACATATATTTGCCGCCTAACAATAGAAGTTCCATAATTCTCGACATGTATGAAAACTGTTCGCGAGTATTCCAAGATAATGTAAATAAGCCTCTGGACGATAGCCGGAGTTAGTTATTTAATCAGGTTGCAATAGAGAATCATATGGTGTGTAAAACTAAAGCAGCATGGTTAAGGGACAAAAAGATTAGTAAAAAAACTAGACGAAGTCACAATCCGAAGCCGGCCCCGTCCGTGAACTGGCAATGTAGTTATAGGGAAATTACGCTAACAATTAAGCAGCTACTCTATAAAAATTGTAAACAGTGACGATTGTGAAACGATTAATGAAGTAGATATCAAAAACTTACTACTACGTTACTATACGTAATAATCTGTAGACGCCCATTGCGATAAGAATTAATTAAATAGCTCCTTTGTTTATGTCAGATATTATGTCGTACTATTTAAAGTACACCTCGACATGGTATTAAGAATACAAAAGAAAAAATAATTAACGTTATGTAAACTTTAAGAGGTAAAGTAATACCCTGTGAATAAGTAATAGTAACTTATATGTTACCGTAAATGTATGAAATCTAGGAAATGTATACAATTCCGAGGCTATTTAGGAAATCTATAAAATATCGTTTCAAAGATTTTTTAATACACACATATCCTAGGAAATTTCCTAGGAATTGCATGAAATTCCGATATTGTACTAGGAAATGTATAAAACTAATGCTTTGTATGAATAAAATGAATAAAGCATGTTAATAAACTGAGAATCAGAGTTATCTGTGTTTGCGCAGTTCGAGTGCAATCGCCTGATGTATATGCATTGGTGACGTTATTGCTTGGTTAGGTTAGATTTGGAGATGTATATGCATTAGTGACGTTACCGTATGGTTATTTAGGTAGATTTATGACAGCCTGGAGTTTCTTTAATGCCCGTACCCTGATATGTTGGAATGATCTCTTCGAAAAGATTGCTTCATTATAATCTCCGCGTCCAACATTATATTAACAATAACGTATTATTGCCTATTTAGTATTACCTGTAATACATTTCCAATTGTTATTTAGGAAATGTGCCTAATATAATGTAATGTTCGTGGGTTTAACAAAATTAATTTCTAAGACTGATAACGACGAAAACTATTTATTTACATTAATTATTAAAGAACTTAAAAACACTATTAAATTATTACTAAACTTAGGTTATGAATTATTCTATTTATTTTCACTACTGTTGATATATCACTATTCACTGCGCTATTTATTTCACTGTTAATTTATTTCTCGATTCACTTCTGCAACGGTCAATTTATTTCTTCTCCTTTCGGCGATCGTCTCTTCCTTTAAATACTCTTTTGTTTACTTTCTAGAACCTTCTATAAACATCCGGATAGTTTATTTTTTCTTTAAACTGTTTAACTGCTTCCCAGAACGCAGGTACGATACACACATTTACAAATACGGCTCACATGAAGAAAGGTGCCCGCGGCTAGTCGACGAATCGTTAAGCCGTTCACGCACACGTGTGCCCGATCGCACACAAACACACTCGTGCTCGCTACAATAATTTATTTCACACACTTCCGGACGAATTGTATACAACGACGAATTTCATACATTTCCGGTAACATATAATACACCGTCACAATATTGCATTCCTATTACGCAATATTCAATACTCTACGGCTTGTCATTGTTTACTCTCCCTCTTCTCCTTCTTCCTTCTTAAATTTACTAAACCGTTCAGGTTAAATCGAAATAGTATTAAAGGAAATTCTATAACACAGCGCAATAGAATTTGTCAAAACATTTAATATAACCGAAAAGCACTTTTTTCAATAATAGTCGGTACCTAACACTTATTTAGTTTTGTGGTTGGAAAAATAAACTTGAAATATACATATTTTTACAAAATTAACCCTTCTAAAATGCAATGTGTTCATAATTAGATAAAAATATAATTTTTACTAGGTATGATTCAAAATGATTATTAAAAATGCTCTGTGATATCCACTAATTGTAGATAGTACATGTAGAAGTAATTACTTACGTTACATTACTTTTCAGTACACAGAAAGAAAATACTTCGTTGGATTTGATAAAGGAGACAATTTACGAAACGTGTTCAGTCGAAACGAATGTCCCAGTTTAACGTTATCTAACGAATATAAACGATCACCACTTTACAATACATTTGAAGAAGACGATCCCAACATTCAATCAGATAGAGCAGACATACCGCTGGTCTCAGCTTTAGATGATGGTGAGTTACACATTTTATAAATTATATTTTTACTTAGCACAAGATGTGTCTAACAAATTATGCAATACATTAAGTACGCCTAACACAGAAATCACACATTTCTTCAGTGCCGGTTTTAGCACTACCAGCGCCCTGGGCGAGATTTCTACGGCGCCATTCTACCATTGAAACCCATACGAAAAAAAGGGTATAATAAAATAACCATTTATTAAGAAAACTAATAATATTTTACTGTTCTAGCCTTTCTATCGGCAAACTCTTTTATTAAGACATGAAAGTCTATGTTTTCCGCAATTTCATTTTCGAATGACAAAGTTGCTAAGTTTGTCAATCAAAATTGAGATATTGTCGATCGCAGATAGGTTTTTATCAGCTGAAGCATAGAAAAACTCCTTTCCCCAATAGCCACAGTTACGAGTTTAGGTAGTCATCAATATTCGCAATGCTATTCATACATTTGGATACAGCTCTTTAAGTTGTGATCTTTGATATGATTTAAAATAAAGACAGAAATAATCACATTCTGATCAGGCAAAACTTCTTTGATATGATTTAAAATAAAGACAGAAATAATCACATTCTGATCAGGCAAAACTGATGAGTTCTTCGCACAACATACAACTATCTACCTATATCTGATTTAGAATCTACAGTTAATTTCAATTGGAGATCAGATCACTACAGGGTTTGAGATCTGGTTTTTCCGGAATCTTTTTTATATTGTACTAAAATGGTCAAGATTCCGAGTATTCATTTAACTGTTCAAATCCTTCATTGAGTGAATTTATGGTAGTGTCCAAAAGACAGTTTAAAAATTATTGCGTCACAGCTAAAGTAAAGACAATACAGAATATCGTATTTAGGAACTGAAATGTAACGCCAAAAGCAAACATGTACTTATAAACAGTTTTTCATATTTTTATTTCATTACGCGCTAGCAAAAGTTTAAACTAACATTCGCAAAAAGTTAGATACCTAGATACACGTTTATCACCAGTTGAACTCGCACTTGTTTCTTTTTTATTTACAATAGAACTTTCTTTTCAGGTGCAATTCTAAACGCCTTAAACAATCTAATAAAAGCGGTCAACAAACTCTCTGGAGACGTTCAGAATCAGCAAAACGTGATCGATCATCTGCGCCGGCTTATTGAAGAGTGCGAATTGTGTAAACAGCCAAAACCTATTCAAATACAAGCCACTTGTGCAACTCATCCGCCAGACTGCTTCCCAGGAGTTCGTTGTCATGATACTCCAGAAGGCCCTAGGTGTGGATCGTGTCCCAGGGGATATATTGGTAATGGCTACGAATGCACTCCAGGGCGAACTTGCAGGTAAATTAGATAATGTAACTTTTAAACTTATATACGTGGATAGGCAAACAAGTATACAAAATTATATAGAAAATACTCATCAATTAAATATTACTTTCTGAAATAGCTTTTATAAATTTTATTTAATTTACGCAATGATATTGAACTTGCAAACCGCCTTTAATACATTGTTTTAAGTTTTACAACTTACTTGGACTAATTTCAATAAAACTTATCAAGATATCCTATTTTAATATCAAGTTATAGAAATTTTCATACGCGATGACCTTAATCTGAACGACCACAACTATGCGAAGTCCCTTGTCGTTTGGTCTTCTGTTTTCCATTTAACTATGCCGATCCATCTATGGTGGCTCAAACACTCCACATCCAGGATATTCTAATTCGCTCTTATATTCTCGAGTAGGTCAATCACCCAGGTGTGCTCCGCTATGGAAGTGTGGCACGGCATTTTAAAAAAAATAGAACTCGACCCACAGTTTATTCTCGCGATGAATTCCTCCGCCAGAGTCCCCTTGGCATCTGTGATAAATCTCCTCCTACCACAACTGGCCTACAGGCATAGACGGTAGCCTTCTGAAGCCTAATCATTGACATTTAAAATTCCGACAATTTCCTATTCGGGGCAAAGTACACCGACACAGTTCTTGTTACTCCCAAATACGCTCCTAGTTAATTCATATTCTTGTTTATAATGAGCGTGCATGGGAGATTCCCAGCCTTAGACATGGTCCCAGCCCATTCTGAGTAAAGGCTCTGCAGTAAATTTATGCTCCACTGTTCATTTATGATCAACATGGCATTACGGAATCAAGGCATCTCCTGTAGGTCCTCCGTCAGGCCTTAGATCCTCCAAAGTTCACTTTACCTATCTCCTCCACAACTATACTTTCGTCAATATCCCTGACATTCAGGAATATCACCTGCTTATCTTGCTTTTCTCTTGACAGCCCGGTCGCTACCGAGGATCCTTCCCATCTCCTTAGCCTGGCTAACCCTCACTCCTGGTCTCCTCTACATGGTGGTGAGGGCAATGCAGCATGTCACGGCTTTTCTAAATCCAACTACTTCCGCGATCGCCTTGGTTACATTAACCTCGCTGTGGTGAACTTCTTCCTCCTAGTCTCTCAGAGCTTCAAGTGTGTGTCCGGTCTCTCCTATCATTACGTCAATCCCCCCTACCACTACCCACTGATCATTCCTCCTCGTCGTCCACGATATTGAAATCTTGGTAGTTCTTGCAGGTTCATTCAGTATTTTATTAATCTTCTCCGTAAGGCATTACGAATACCTTCGTTGTCCACCTGTAACCCTTTTAAACTGTCTAAGTCGCTTACCTGCAGTTCCGACTATATCCCTCGTTCTTTGGTTTCGTGAGAGTCACTCTTCCAATTGTTACTTCGATAACCGGTATGTAGTCGAACTCTTTTGTAATTTTGAATAGATACAATCCAGGTCGTGAGCTTTATCTTGCCAAAACTTATCCAAAATGTTGACGAGTCAAGAAAGCTCCAATATTAAAAATAATCTCTCAGACAACGGGGTTCTCCTTCCACTTCGGGCAAGCTTCTACTGAGTCCTTATAATCAATTGGTTACCGGCCCTTTCTTCCTTTTAGTAACAGCTGTAACATCACCCACTATTCTCAGTGCGCCTTTCGGCAACGGTTCAACTTCTTTACTACCATATAGTAATAATAACAGCAGGCGAATCAGCTATGAAAATATTATCGTCATCCAAGTTGTCTTTTGTTGTCTTTTTGTCTCCTTAGTAGTATAACCAAATTTGGCCGAGTTACCCCTTCATTCTCACTAACACTACCACCTTAGCTTACTTTTCCTGTATGCACTAACTGAAAAAGAAACTTTGGAGTTTGGACAAGTAGAACCTAACCTAACCTAATACAACACTAACATATCCTAACCTATTTCGGAATTTAACTAAGTAGAACACTTGAACAACAACTGGTAGACGTGAGGATTAATTAACCAAACTTATGAGCGACGTAGCTTCGACCTTTGGTTATAACATACACGTATGCACTATTCTTACCTTTTAGGATTGTTTAACCAAATGGTAAATTAAAACACCCACGTTTCATTGTCTGGATTTATTTAGGTCTCGTTGTAAGAGCCAAAGAAAATACAATCAGTTATAAGCTTGGTTAACCCCATTTTGTCCTCTAAAATTCACCATTCTGAAGACAAACTCACAAAACCCTGGGAAAATGATAATAAAAAAGCAGTCGCACTTCATCAAACTACTATTGACGTTTACCCCAATCACTCATCATTAAAACCAAAACTCTGCAGTATTCAACCATTTAAGTAAAAATTAAAAAAGTAGGGAAATTTGCCAACAAACGTAAATGCCAGAGGTCACATTGAGATTACTCTACGTAATACCTGTCCCTAAATTATTCAACTGTTCTTAGTTGTGAGGTCAAAAGTGTGTAGTCCCCTTTGAAAAAACAATTATGACCTTGAAATGATCTTTAAGTAATCGTGAAGGTCAAATCAAAACCACCAAGGAATAGCCAGGTCAAAAACATGTTTCTTAAACATGCACTCCTAGCCAGTTATTCTGCTATTCCTACTCTTCTAACACCTGCTACTTTTCTTTAATCTTTCATCTCTTATTCTTTTTTTATGTTAAAATTAAATTAAATTGAAGTCAGTTTTATTACTTTATGATACTTTCGAATAATCTGTATCATTTTTCAAATATTGTTTTCGAACTTTTCTTTTTCGTCTATCTCAATATTACAAACAGTCGATTTCAAAATTTTGTCTCTCGTCTCTATTCTCAGGAATGTTTCCCCTGATCTTAACTTGAATTTCTCAGTTTTACTGGCAACACAACGAAAACGGACTTTAGGTTTTCAACCAAAATATCTAAAAGAAGTTTTGAATGTAGATGCTATAGAAATGAAACTTGTAGAATTACAACTAACAGAAAATACTTGATGTGGTCACGGACAATTCCTTAAAAAAAAGTGGAAATCAATTTTTTTAAACCCGTTTTTTTTTGTACATCTATAGCCATATGTCGAAAACAAATTGAGCTGTCGACTTCGACCTTTTCTTTTGTTATAAAGCAAGCATACATATGTACAGGGTAGGCAAATTTCAACGTTTGTATAGGACAACTCTCTTTTTATAAGGCAAATTTACTGGTGGTTTGAAAAACTTTCTATCTTTTTTTTTCCCAATTATAAACAAAACTTGAAAATTTCGAGTTTTGTCTACATATCGTGGTTGTTTATAAAACAACTTTTACGTTCTTCTAGCATTTTTTTACATGGAATACAGTGGTGCTGGAAAAATTATAAAAAAATCATCCCGTTTCGAGTTACAACATAAACTTGAATTTTTTTAAATAGGAATCATAATTGGCCATGCTTTAGTTAAAAGGATAATATTTCCCTCTTTTCAAATATATTTAATATGTGGGGTCTGATTCAATTGGTAAGCATTTAATTACGAAAATAATCTTTTCGTAATTTACTCTTTGCATTTTTAGACTGGTTTTTAATCTGTCATCTACACATATGATAGTGATCACCCACTGCTTATTTTGAACTGCGTAGTGTTAATGTTTATTTTCATAATTAACTCCTGCAAAACGGTTTTTATATATCAAGTTTATGTTATAACTCGAAAGAGGATTAATTTTTCCAGTACCACTGCATTCTATATAAAAAAGTGCATGCGAAACCTAAAAGTTATTTTTTTCTAACGTAACAAATGACCAAGATATTGGCATGTAGGCAAAACTCGAAATTTTTAACTTTCGTTTTATAACTCGAAAACAAAAGACGAAAGCAAGTTTTTGAAACCACCAATAAATTTGTCTCAAAAAAAAAAAATCGAGGAGTCTGCATCTGTGGCGCTAAAAGACCGTCACTTAAAAACGCGTAGGAGTATTATTCATTATTACTGGTCGCATTATTGTTAATCACAATTTAGAGTTTAAAAAAGCAATTTATTTTTGCCATTGACGCACTTGAAACGAGGGTAGCAAACAGGTATTAAGCATTGTATATGACGTAGGTAGAACAAAAATATCAATTATCTAAAATCTCAGGAAAAAAAAAACAATTATGAGGTTTTATGAAACCAAGATGTAAGTGAAACTTTTCGGTTTGTAGGCATTTAACTGTAAATTTTCGGAAAATTATTCGATACAGGGTATTAAAATTAATATCGCTTTCTTAATCTTATCTTAATGATTGGAAAATGGGAAGGATAATGGAAAATCAATAGTATACAAGATAAATTTTAATTTCAATCTACGTATGAGAACACGGAATACATAATAAATACAATCATTCGGGTGATAGACGCATGTTAAAAACGGAGAATAATATTTATTTAAATCATTGAGTCATTGAATCATTTTGAACTTCAGTTATTCTATCAATAATTTCATCTTAGAGTTTCACAGTCTATAAATGTAATTGTCATGCACTTGCACGAATGAGTGAGAATATAAACCGCTACACGCTTAACTCATGCGAGCAATGGGCGCCGCCATCTTGGCCTTGGCTGCTCTTCCGAGCGCCTTTCAGTTTTACTCCTACTCTGCGGCCGGCTGTAATGCGACATGCGATAAATGGACGAAAAAATTTGAAGCGATGTAATAAAAGTTTCACTTTAATAAGGAATAGAATTTGTAACAAAATGGGGAAAGTTGTGGGGAAAAAAATCTTTTATGACTTGCTGCTTGTTTTGCCTTCTGTGAAATGTAATAGCTTTGGCAGGACCTATCATACTTAGCATCATGCGCAAATGAATCGTCTTAACAGGAAAAGTATATCAATATCGTTCCTCTTTTTGTTCGCATTTATAATTTTTTCGTACGTGTATTTTTCTGTCCCTACAAAAAATGGATTTAACCTTATGTCAGTAACTACCTGTTACTATGATTCTCAAAAATAAAAATATTTTTTACTTAACGCCGGTAGCGTAATTCGCTTTAGAGATATAGCAATATAGGCTATTGTCTTTGTTTAAAAAATGAGGGTTAAATGTAACTAAAACATTAAAGAGTTTTTATTGTTGTCTATGTTCAATTAACCTTATAATACGACAAAATCGTAGTGTGCTACTATTTAAAGAGGTACCTACGTTTTTAAGAGGTAAATAAAAAAGTTCACTTTTCACATTTTTGAGTTTTGCTAGAAAAGAGTTACCTATAGTGATAGGGATATATCTACACTATTTGTAGTTTTTTGATTTACAAGAAATTATTTAAAATCTTGAAAATATTGTTTCAGCGAGAATCCTTGTTTCCCGGGAGTGCGTTGTCGGGATATAGAATCTCCACCAGGATATCAGTGTGGTCAGTGTCCATCTGGATACGAGGGCGATGGCGAACATTGCGACAGAAGATCAGGATGCCAATACGAACCATGTCATCCTGGTAAGTTTTAAACCAAAGTAGGATTATGGCAGACAGCACATCGTGCGATTTTGGCAACCGGTGCACCCAAACGTAAGATCACGAAATTTGTAGCAAATGGAAAATATTTGTCGTATGTACATAATCTATTACTAATTTCTCCTGAATAGACCATCTGTTAACTTACATGTTGAGAAATTCTGTTTTCTTGAAACTTGCTGGAAAAACAAATACGTATTTTTTACACTACATTGGGCACGAAGCAGGAACAAATTTCTTAACAGTGAGGAAACCGTAACAAAATGTAGTACTTACCTATTTCCGCTACTTATAACATTTTACTCCAAACTAACACTGTTTTGTTTAACGTAGGTACCATAAAATACCGTAGGCCAGGTTACTTAACCTTATTTTATATTACAGGGTGCTTTTTAAGAATTTGTTAAATGGGTATTGCAAGTCTCGTCCGAAACTTTGTCAGCATTGTTGTTAGCAATGAATAACATGTACTAATCTTTTATTTTTTTTTTAAATACACTGTTCTAAAACCTCGTTGTTTTATTCTGCCCCTTCCTTCTTTTGTAGCAGCAATTGTAAATCGATAGTTTATTCTACGGTGCTGCAGGTTTTCATTGTTTCGTTTGTCCTTCCTTTTTTTTATTCTCCAGCACACATTTGCCTGTAGTGTACCAAATTAACTAATTTGACCGGTTTAATATTTAAATTAACGTTGATTGAAGGAAATTTGTAATTAGTTACGGAATTATTTTAAGTGGCATTAAATCATTAATCAGGTTGATGCTCTTATTCCCCTTTATTAGAAAATTAGCTTGAACACAGTTTTGGACTAGACGGCAATTTCCGTCGTTAGTTAAATTTGATAGATTATAATTCAATGTGCTGACCCTGCTCTTTATTATAGGGCAGAGATGTATAGAAATATCAGCTCCGCCATATTATAAATGCGAAGGATGTCCACCGGGTTTTACAGGAAACGGAGAACAATGTAGAGATCTAGATGAGGTAAGTAAAATTAAAATATTAATTCTCATTTAACAATGACTACCCATATAACTTAAGGAAGCTGACACTTGTAATGGTCCAATGTATATTTTTCTCTTTTTGTGTCGATGTTTCGTGAGCTTTATAGTTCACTTCTCCACGGCAGATCTTCACCTGATATGACTGAAACCCAAAGGTTCCGTAAAAAAAAAGATTAAAATCAAGAAAACGCTTTTAACTATTTCAATTAATTTGATTGAATACTCTAAGTACATACATTTCGACTTTCTTAGTCTTTTCAAAAGCAATTCATTTACTAAAGGAGAAGCGTAATAGGTCCGTATTTACGCATTCGATATGGAATGTATACGAGGGTGGATTGATAAGTTTCCGGCCTAACCAAGAGATGACGCCACTAGGCCTACCTTGAGGTGACATTCTATAGTACCATCCTTGGATAGCTTGTAGCTATAGTTTCAGCCCGATCTCCTTGCTAGTGTAGGTTTGACAGCACGCTGAACAAGACGCCTCTGTGGTTTTCGTAAAAATGGAAAAGCAGGAAAATC
>NW_020439009.1:219432-238989 GCF_000699045.2 Agrilus planipennis | reverse complement strand
ATTTCTCACTTTATAATTTTAGTATGATTCTAGTTTTAAATATTAAGGTTATGGCTGATGGTAAATACTTGCTGAAATATAATCATGTGCATTAAAATAACGTGAACAAATTTTTATTCCGGAATTCACTTCTTTGATACCTACTGCTTTCATCCAAGCTTCTATTAGTTTACTTTTTTTTCTCTCATTCGAGTTATAAATTTTGCCACCAGATGGTGTATGCCCATTTGACGGATCCTAATATCTTTAAGAAATGAAGTACTCTTTCAGAACACTAGGAAGGTTGAAACATGTCCAGAGTACTTGTCTTGACCCAGAATATTAAAATTTAGCACGACGAATATAAATAAAAAATCCGCAGGTGTTTATTTGCTAATTTGGTTTGAAATTATCAGCTGATATACTTAATTTGGAGATACTATACCAAAATTTCATTCACGACAATTTTTCAGTTTCCGGTATCTGGTAATAATTGGAGGTAAGTTTTCATCCATATAAAAAGGACTGGCTGGCTGACTAATTATCAACCCTCAGCTGAGACTTTTAAGTCGATTTGAATTAAATATTGACAACATATTCTGACTATTACATTGGGACAAGCTGAGAACGAATGTGGCGAAAATCGGATTCTAATGGGTTAAAAAAAAAACAAAAATTAAAGAATTTCAAATAAAGTTAAGTGAGCTCTTATTCGAAAGATAGCGAAATTCTAATAAGAACGACATATTTCTTTAGAATCATAGTTCTTGATTTATAAGCGCTATTAAACGTTTATTACATATACTGCAGGCGAACCCGTTATCTCAAATATAGTCGAATGAGGTGTCATTTGAATGATATCGAAATTTTAAGGGTGACGTACGTTCTTCGATTTTTCAGAATCATAGGATCTTGAAAGTAGAAAGTAGAGATTGTGGTAAATTACTAATTAAAAAATATTAAAGAGACTTACCCAAATTACCATTATAAATTTGATCACGTATTTCTCCCACTTCTTAATGTGGGCATTGTCAAAGCGATACAGTTCTACACTGTAAATTGTCATAACATACAATAGTTAAAGTCACTTCTAGCCAGTAGTGATAGGCACGTTAGCTTAATCGAATAAAATAATTCGAATTATTGTTGGAGCATACGTAATCTTAAAATTACCAGGTTACCTTCTGAAACCTGTTAAAATGACTCCTTTCGGACATATACACCAGGGGTCACACGTGGCGCGTGACACGGTGACGCTTGACGTTACACTTCGGTTTTATACCCTAGTAAATTTCTTCCTACCGTCGATAAAGAAGTCCCACTTAAAAAGCAGTCCACGTTCCGATTGGTAGAAGAAAAACATTAAATACATTTCTATCGATATTATGAACCATCCGTCATAATGTTTTATCATTGTCTATTTCCCACTTAGCAGTGTACAAAACGGTCGATAATTTTAATTTTTTGCTAAAATGTATAACAATGACAAAACATGCGTGAAATGCCGTGAACATAATCGATTTAAAATTAAAAGGACCAGAATTTTGCCAAGCGGCTTAGAAGATATTAGCGAAAGGAAACGAAAAAATAAAAACGTTCTTGCCCTGCAGTAATAACGCTTGTCGCTACTTCCTCTCAAAGGACAATATTCTGGGACATACTCCTATCGAAACATTTAATTAAAAGAAGGAATCGTGCCTCAGGCCTACTTTCAATATGCAGGATATTGAATCAGAATCTTTAATTAAAAATCGACAATATTGATATATTGATTTAGTATTAAGACACTATTAAAAAAAATGGGCGGATATGATTGATTATATTTGGCGCGTAGTTTGTTATAATTTCATTCGTGGCGTACTGTGGGGGGCACAGAGGGGGTCGTGGGCCCGGGCAACATTTATGTGAGGGGCGACAAAAATGTTTCCTTCGATATTAGATTGAATCAAATCCGTCATACAGTAATGTTCCAATTTGTTGGTATTTGTATCAGTTTTTATAAATTGTAGCATTATCATCATGTGCTAATGAAACTTTAAAGCATTGCAAATGTTACAGAAGGAAAACTTATGTACCCAGAGACAATAAAAATGTTAAAGTTCAGTAAAGTAATTGTATAATCTCTAAAAACCAAATTCTTTACAATTTTTTATTAAACCCCAGATGAATCCATAAAATCCTCTTGCAATTCCGAATTATGTATGTAAATAAAGTGAGTTACATGAGACCTTTGCAAAAGCACACGCTTAACTTTTCGTTTGTTCCTACGTCAGTTAAACCTTTTTGAAATGAAATTAATTATTTTGTTATAATTTGCAAATAATGTATCATACAGAAAAGATCACAAAATTTGTTTTGCACACAAGCGACTCGACTTTTACCCACGCGGAAGCTTTGGAGAGAGAGCAATTGCTGAAAATTAACTTCCCAGTCATAAGCCCGTTTTTGTAATGGATCCGAAAAATCCAATTCGTAGTTTTCAACGTATTTTGCAATTTGAAGGTCACAATAGCATTGCTAGATAATTTGGAGATGAACTATGACTAATAACAAGAAGATGATCTGAAGAAAAATTCATAACATTCGTTTCTGTGTTTAAATAAAAAGACTAAAAAAAGTCAAATTTGGAGATTTCTTAAAAAATATTTATTATTTTATACTGATGGGAAGTTAACCGTGCGGATTTAACAGTACTGATCGAGCCCTTGTTTGCTATTGTGCTGATCGTGAAACTCTTCGAAGAAACACTATTTTCAAATAGAAAATAAACACCGACTTTATAACTTGCTTATATGTACAAACCAATGAGTTTTAGGGTTTTGCGGCGGTAAAAGTGCACTTTGCAAAAATAAAATAAACCAAAAGAAACACAATGAAAACGTAACAAATTTAATTAATATCTATTAACTGAAGAATGAAATGGAATAGTTGAAAGAACAGACCGTGTTAGTACTTTTAAAAATAAATTTTAACTAAATGTGCGGAGTATTTTATGTAGTAAGTATGGATCGAATCAGAAGAGAATAAAACTTGAAATGTGTGATTAAATGAAATTCTAAGAAACAGATTTTGCCTCTATGTACCAAGAAACCCAATATTGAAAATGCGATTAAGAAAGAACTAGAATCATACACCTTATGCTGTTTGTAAAAGAAATTGAAATGTTAAGGGATTAGTAGAAAGTACTAATAATAAAGTAATTCTTAGAGAGAATGATAGAAACGTACAGATACAAAAAAATTTAAGAAGATACATTTGAAAGGATATTTACGTAATGGCGATATGAAATATTTGCAAAAGAAGGAATTTAATTATATTTGATAATGTTAATATTAGGAATAAGAAATACCAAATATATATACCATGTATACAAAAATGTTATTACACAGTAAGGCCACTTTCACACAGTGTGATAATGACACGATTACTGCACGCGATTTGTCTTATCGTATCGGAATGCCGCTTTCAAATTATGCGACTAAAAATTGTTTGGACAACATTCCAAGTTGAAATGCGAGCCTACCTATCCTCGCAGTGTTGTCTGGTTTAATTGTATGTATCTAATGGAGCGAAATACAGTAGTTCTATTATATTAAATCGACTATTTCGTAATTGAATGTGTTTTTCTTTAAAAAAGATATGTTAATGGGCGCAAGTCGCGGTTAGCACTACTAGCATATCACACACGTGCGACGGAAATGAGTGCGACACACGACAAGTGTGAGAACGACTAGTTGGTTACATTGAATATACGTGTCGTGCATTTTTTACTGCAACGATTTTAATATCGGATCGTATCAGTGAGAAAACGTTCGCTTTAAATAGGTTCATTTATTTTGGATATATACTTTTGTGTCATTGCGATTTACGACATACAGTAAATCCTGTCGTTATCGCACCGTGTGAAAGTGTCCTAATAACGTATGACGAATGAAAGCGGTCCCAAGTTGAAATACTTAATACGAACATTTCCAAATTTTCCACCCTTACAGGCAGAATATTTTCTTCATATTGAAATGAAACCACCATTCAAATATAATCTATTCAATAAAAACTGTCATTAAAATTGGTACACAATCACTAAAAAAATTGTGTATCACTTACAAATAAAGCAAAATAAAATACAATCTAATTAATAATAAAGAAATTCCTGCTTTGACATTATCATATTAAGAGAGAAAATCACACTAAAAGTAATGCTAACTGTTAGACGGTGGTATAAGCTAATCTCTAAATAATTTATTTTCAATTACTTATGGAAGATATATGCATACAGTTTCATCTAATTTCTTGGGTGGTGCTATAACATTATTGCAATAATAATATTACTCACTATTTTGTATTATTACTTTGAGAAACATATTCACACGTCAAATTTTGTTGAAGTTATACTAAATGTTTTTGAATAATAGAAGGAAAACGATTTTTTTTATATATTTGACACTCTATTAAGGACAAACGAGTTAATTCTTTATTTGGTCTTTTGGGCCACTTTAGTGTGCTGTGGTTTTTGGAAGATTTAATAATAGAAGTAAAATACTTACAAAACAACAACAATAAGATAATAAAAACAATTTCGGATAAAGATAGAAACGGAAAAACAACTGGAAATAAGGAAGGCTGAATAATAACTGAAGAACGTAGAAGAGAAAAGAAATGTTTTTGGTCGAGTATGGAGGAGAAGTTGTCAGATAAAAGTAGGGTGCAAGTAAGGTGGTACAGATTGAAAAATAACTCAATTTAAGAAATACTAAGAAGTAATGTTCAGTCCCAAATCACAGAAGAAACCTATCGTAAAAATGCAATTAGGATGAAACTGAAGTTAATAAACGAAACTGAAATGTTATGAAAGTACAAGTAATAATGTTATTAAGATATAGAAATAAAATACAGAAGAATTTGAATGGAATGTTTGAAGTATTTACACAGATAGAGAATTATAATACGAAGGAATTTAAAAATATTTACATAAGTAATAAAATAATATTTATACAAGGAAATATCTATACAAAACAATATTTACACAAAAGAATATTGTCTCAGGTAACATGAATGTCCTTCGCGAATACACATATTTTTTTTTTTTTATTTAAAATGCCGATATTAATTTTGGAATATGTGGCGTAATTTGCTACGGGTATACATATTATGTTCGTGATATTACAGGGAATTGCGGCAGAATTATTATTATTTACAGTCCTTATCTTATAAAACTTTAGTAGTGTATGTACGGCATAAATAAATTCCATTATATCACTTATTTTGATGCCAGGAACCTGTGGTTGCTCTAGGAATTTTGAGACACCCTTTATATTCACACATAATTTAATATTATTACCTCGGTAGGTACTTGTTTGCTCTTGAAAATTGCCACGTGTGATTCGAAACAATATAGTCGAGCACAATAAAATAATCCTTGAAAGAAGTTTGTTTTACTTATTCCACTTTTCCCATATACAGGGTAATCCGTTTATGCAAGCAGCTTTATTATTTTAAATGGAATACTCTGTACATTATTGGATAATTTATTTGAATATTTTTTCATTTTCCTATCCTATCCTTGCCATGAATCGATTTTGAGAAATCGATGCACCTAATACCTATATATATGGTCATCTCTATCTATATATCGGGTTGTTCGGAAAGTCATTTCGTTTTTTCCCGACAGAGGATTTAATTGTATTCTTTTGCACCCAACTTCACATTTAAGCCGTATAATTTTTATATGCTTTGAGAGCTCATATAGCAAGGCTTGTGTGTGAAAAATTCCAATTAATTCTACGCAGTAGTTTTTGGTTGGTGCCCTTTTAAATATGGAGAGCGATAAGCAGCATTTTCGACATATCTTACTGTTTTACTACAGAAAGGGTAAAAATGCTGTTCAAGCCAGAAAGAAATTGACTGATGTGTATGGAGAAGGTGTGTTGACAGTACGCCAGTGCCAGAACTGGTTCGCTAAATTTCGATCCGGCAATTTTGATGTCGAAGATGCACCACGTTCGGGAAGGCCGGTTGAAGCTGATAAAGACGCGATAAAGGCATTAGTTGATGTGAACCGGCGAATAACAACACGTGAGATCGGATTGAGGTTAAATTTATCAAATTCAACAGTTTATGACCACTTGAAAGGCCTGGGATTATCCTCGAAGCTCGATGTATGGGTTCCCCATGTTCTCACAGAGAGAAATCTGTGTCGCCGCATTGACGTCTGCGATTCGCTTCTCAAACGTCACGAAAATGATCCGTTTTTGAAGCGCATCATCACTGGGGACGAAAAATGGGTTGTATACAACAACGTCAAACGCAAGAGGTCATGGAGCAAAAAAGATGAACCGGCTCAAACCATTTCCAAAGCCGATATTCACCAAAAAAAGGTGATGCTGTCTGTTTGGTGGGATTTTAAAGGAATCGTTTTTTTTGAGCTTTTACCGGATAACACAACGATTAATTCGGAAGTCTACTGTCATCAGCTGGACAAACTGAATGATGCACTTCAACAGAAAAGGTCAGAACTAATCAACAGGAAAGGTGTAGTGTTTCACCAAGACAACGCGAGACCTCACACAAGTTTGGTCACTCGCCAAAAGCTTTTACAGCTTGAATGGGATACAATGCTACACCCACCATATTCTCCAGACCTGGCACCATCGGATTATTATTTGTTCCGGTCACTCCAAAATTTTTTAGACGGTAAAACCTTCACCTCAAATGAGGAGGTTAAAAACCTCCTCGATCAGTTTTTTGCCAGCAAAGACCAAAACTTTTATGAGCGTGGAATTATGCTACTACCAGAAAGATGGCAAAAGGTGTTGAACCGGAACAGTCAATATATAATTTAACAAAGTATTTGTTTATTATACGAAAACTGTCTTTCATTTCCACAAAAAAAAAACGAAATGACTTTCCGAACAACCCTATAACTATACATATCGCAGTAACTGTCTTTTTTAAGTTCAGATGATTGTGAAGTAATTTAGACTGCTTTTTGTCTGTCTGATTTTCTGTTTATCTATTTTTACGGGCTAATCTTCAAAACGCCTGAGCCGATTTCTATGAGACTTCTTTCTTCACGAAGACGAAGTTAAAGGTGAAAACTAGTCTACATTATAATTAAGATTTGGGAGCACTTTGAACTTGTGAACTCATCAAGTCTGTGTCCGAGTCCGAGTGTAATTATTTCAGTTCAATTACAAAAAGCGCTCTTAATGCCATATGTAAGATTCTTAATATTTTTTTAGTGCGACTTGGCTCGGCCTTGTCACCCTGACACCTCCTGCACCAACCTGGAACCCGGTTACATTTGTGGACCATGCCCTGCTGGATACACCGGAGACTCTGGTGGTGTTCGAAGGGTTGGCATAGAGGAAGCTGAAAGGAATAGACAACAATGCTACGACATTGACGAATGTCGGGATAATCCTTCAATATGTGGACCGAACTCCATTTGTGAAAATAGTCAAGTAAGCTCTTCGGGTATCTAATTTATTAAGTTATTTATAAAACATATCAACACCCTTTGATTTTATTAAAATTCATTTAAAGAAATAAAATGCACACATTTTTAATAAGTGACAGTAAGTATATCATCTATTTTTTCACTTTAGACCTGAATAAAATTTAAAGACAATTGGCAAAAATAAACACAATTAAGTTACGAAAGCTTTGTTATTAAAACAACGCTCCGCATAATCCTTTTAGTAAATACGTGTCCATCTTCTTTGTAAACAACTTCCTATAAATATTAGGTAATTAAACATTTGATACCCACTCGTTAATCGTAAGAGTACCTATACCTTCTAAAGGTCAGAGGGCTTAGTAATAATTACGGCTCTTATACCTACTGTTAATCTACCGTATAACAAAATTAATTATTAACGTAAGAGAAGGCATAAAAAATTTAGTGTTCATGCGTGCTTTCAGGGTTCCTATTCCTGTAGGAGTGCATGTGGTGAAAATTTCATTTTTGTAAACGCGAGTTTCGGATGTTCGCCAAAAGAAGGACATTGCCCCGATGGATTACATTGTCCACCAAATTCTCAATGTGTTCCTTTGGTTGGTGGTAGATACAGATGTGGCTGTCGATTTGGTTATGTGGGAGATGGAACAGTTTGTGGGCGGGATACAGACTTGGATGGTTGGCCCGACCATGATTTACACTGTAGCAGTCCCAAATGTCGCAAGGTAATTAAGTGCTTTCATAATGGTGGCGAAAACAATTGATAAAGAGCATCAATTTAATATGAAATTGGACGACTTTATTTGACGGTAATTTTATTGGATTTTAGGATAACTGCGTTGACCTTCCTAATTCTGGCCAAGAAGACGCCGATGGAGATGGTCTTGGTGATAAATGTGATCCTGACGCGGATAATGACAGAATACCGAATGGACCCGTAAGTTATATATATAAACTAGCGACCCGCTCCAGCTTCGCACGGGTGCAATGCTGATACTAAATATGTACATTTTTGGTTTAGATTATTATCGAGAAGGGGAAATCTTCAACAGATACCCCCTCAACATACTAAATATACTACAGAATGTCTTATTACACAACATTCACAGTTTTTTTGTCATTAGACAATACAAACCGGCTTCCCGGCCGGTACCGCCGCAGACGCTATGTCCCTGCATTTTAAGTTTGTAATATCTTCGAAAATATTCATTTAAATTACATGCTGTAACGGGCCATATTGATCTATATTAAATGCATAATGTATTTAAGATAGTTAATTGGATAAGAATTAATGCTGCATTGCCTACAATCGCTTCGTAAATAAGTCATTATTTCTCATAAAAAGTAAAGGATAAAAATGGTTATTGTGGGTTATCCCTAAGAAATAGACATATACCATCGCGGACCTTTTTGTAGACCCTTTTAAGCTGTACAATACTGTAGTACATTATTTTGATCTATCTCGTAGNCCGGACTTTTTTGTAGACCCTTTTAAGATGTACAATATTGTAGTACATTATTTTGATCTATCTCGTAGGGTTCAGCCAGCGTTTGCAATGTAAGCGCAAAAAATGTGTTTATTTACGACATCACATTAGAAACCTCTAAAATTATCAGTGTTTCCCTACTATATTATGCATGTATTATACATATAAACCTTCCTCATGAATCACTCTATCTTTTAAAAACAACCGCATCAAAATCCGTTGCGTAGTTTTAATGATTTAAGCATACATAGGGACAGACAGCGGGAAAGCGACTATGTTTTATACTATGTAGTGATTAGAAATCTATGAACTAAACTAGGCGACTACTTTATGTAATATAATTAATAACACAATCCTTTTACCTGCAAGTCATTGTTTTATTGGTGTGAATTTTTTATTAGGACAACTGTCCATTAGTAGCTAACCCTGATCAAGCCGATTCCGACATTGGTGGTCCAGATCGACAAGGAGATGCTTGTGACAATTGTCCAACAATGCCTAACTATGACCAGTCAGATATTGACCACGACGGTAGAGGTGATGTTTGTGACGATGACATGGATGGAGACGGAATCTATAACGAACGTGACAACTGCCCAAGGCATCGCAATACTGATCAAAGAGATCAAGATAGGGACGGCATTGGTGACGCTTGTGACAATTGTCCGCAAGTACCAAATCAAGATCAGACTGATTCAGATTTGGACGGAGTAGGTGATATTTGTAGTAGAGGAGGAGACAGAGACCAGTAAGTCTAGAGTTAATGTATCAACTCGATTTATCTATCGTCATAATTAATTAGGTCAATTTTACTATTTTATTTTCAACCCACATTAAAAAAAAGGATGCCCTCAATTCTATTGTTCAACTATACTTTTTCGAGTAGTACGCGATTGCTTTGCCAATTGGGATGTGACATGTGGGCGCGGCCTAATAAAGACGGCTGTCCATACATTGCATCAGTATTATAGAAAGCATTGCATATTGTGATTTTTAATTTTTCTAATGATAAATTTAAAAACAATTTTTGATTGGGCTAATGCAAATGCAAGCGCAAGAAGTGTTGTGGAAGCCGAAAAACTTTTGAAAACTGGTTATATAATAAAATGTGGAAAAAATGTTGATAAAACAAGTGATACCGCTTGATACTTGCACTTCAACATCTCGCATTGATAGCGTTAGATGTACTACTTCTGCTTGAACATTCCATAAATTTTCACCGTTTGATGAGTTTCTAATACTAAATCTTTTTCCTGCTTCTCCATTAATTCCTCAATTTTTTTACGTCGATTAATTTTTCGAGTTTCGCGACTATTATCTATTTTGACATTAGGTAAGTTATTAGACGGGACAGCATTCCTTTTCAGTTTTCTGCGTTTTACTGCAACATCTTTAAAAATTAACGCATAAATTTTAGCATCACATTGGAGTTATAAAGTGAGGTTAAGTATAGAAATACAACGTTTATGATTACTACTTACCCGGAAAAATGTAGTCATCTTTTTTAAAATGAAGTGAGCAAACTCTTGTACATGAACTGACATTTTTAATTTTTAAAGCTCTTTTCCAAGCTTTCATTTGATCGATTTTCTCAAGATTACCATATACATTTGTGATAGTTACGACCCGTTGCACCGTAGGAAAACTATGAAATATAATATATACGTCCTTATCTAATCGACTTGTACAACCTTTTACAGCACAAAAGGTTCTGCACTTTGATTTTGCACGAAATGGAAATTTGGCTAGTTCCATATAATATATAAAATATTAATAATCCCCATTTGCAAAATAACACAGTACACAATAGCTGTTTATTACAATGCAATGTTTGGGCAGTTAAAATTTCTGCCACCAGGTGCCGTATCGTTTTGTCAAATCCCAATTGTGAAAGGTTTTTAATGTTTTTTTTTATTAAATATGCTGTTTCTCAAGGGGGTCTTATTTAATATGAACTTTAGACTGGCAAATTCGGCGATACTTGATGTTATTCAGTTTTTAATTTATTAAAAATCGTATATAAGATTTCAAAGCTTCCTGTTTAGTATCATTGATTTGAAACTAACCAAGACTAGTTGTAATACGTAAATAAGGTTGCACGCGGTAATCTGAATATAAACCTTTGACAAGGTTTGTCGTACCGGATTATGTACATTTTGTTAATTTATCGAATAATAATAATATTTAACTAGTTCTTGTTAATACAATGCCGACTTCTTCAGGTTATTAGTTTGTATTTTACACTGTCAATAACTAAACAAACAAAATATGGGTTTACAATGTCTAGAAAAGTAGACCTAGAGAAAATGTTATATTAACGTTTAATGGACGAGGAAAGAAACTTCCGCCAATTTTTTAGAATAGTCAAGGCAACATTTCATGATTTCAGGAACATTTAAATAAAAATCAATAAAAACTAATATATTTATTATCAAAAGTAAACTCAACTCAAAATATCGTGCGACTGTGTTACTACTTTATTAATCTTCTAAACTTAAAAAAATGCAAAACAAAGTTTAAACTGTATATAACAAATACTAATTGGTTTAAAAAAAAATTCACAACAAAGATTGTCAATGTTTAAAAAAAAAATTGAAATTTAATAATTTTTAATCAATTTTTAAAATGACTTTTAGGACATGAAAACAGATGAAAAGTTCGCACGCGATTTCCTTGTTATCCATCGCATTTACGAAATTTGTTATGTTTTTTTTTCTACACCTTTTATCTAACAGTTTTATATGTCACTCTAATATGTCTCTGCCTAGACCTTCATGCCTGAGAAGGTGTCCAACCAACCTACCTCGCCTATTTTTTATTGACTTACATACAGTCTGCTGTTCTCCTATTCTTTCTAATACCTATTCATTTCTAACCTTCTTTATCCACCACATCCTCATCATTGGCCTGTAACACCACATTTCGAACGCTTCTAACCTTTCATTTTCCGTCCCGCCTATTGTCTATNTATTTACAAGTCAAGTGGATTATATTATCTATATACCATGGATTCGGATTATGTATATAATGAGTAAGGCTTATGATTTAGTAAAACAAAAACCAGAAAACAAAAAGTATACTCATAAACTTTGGTATTATTATTAGGTTGACCTAATTTTTTTTAGAAGTCAACACAATAAAAAAAGTTTACTGAATTGATTTAATCTTCATGATAAATTTTCTCGGTCAGCAGGTAGATACTTATGCTTAACGTTTTTCAAATGCAGTTTAGACTGAAAAAAAAATTCGTTGTCTCATATTAACTGATATTAATTCGATCAAAACAAGGAAATTAACAATTAATTGAATATAATCAATGGGACGTAAATAGTAGGAAAGGAGTCAAACTAGGATGCACACTGTCATCGTTACTTTTTAATCTATACATCGAAGACGCGATCAACATCATTAAACGCAGTACAATTGTAGGAATCGATAGATAGACTGAATGTTGGCATCTCATTGTTTACAATTATTCTAACTTTTTGTCTTCTATCTTTTTACGTTACCCTACTTCTATCTCTAACTCCTCCTTGCAAGATGCTAATACTGCTATATCATCTGCAAATCTAAGCATACTAATGTTTTGTCTCTGTATACCTATCCCTACAGTTGTACTGTCTTTAATGATGCTGATAGCGTCTTCGATGTATGGATTTAAAAGTAGCGGTGACAGTGTGCATCCCTGTCCGACTCCCTTCCTAATATTTACTTCTCTACGTTGCAACCCTTGCTCTATAACTGCCTGTTGCTCTTTATACAAACTAAGCATCACTCTTCTATCTCTGTAACTCATCCCTACATTTTTAAATATATTTAACGTCTTGTCCCATTTAACATTCTCAAAAGCTTTTTCTAAATCTACAAATCCTACATACGCGCCCTTTCCTTTTCCTATCGTTTTATCTGTTGTTAACCTTAAAGCTAGTACGGCCTCCCGCGTTCCTCTATTTCTTCTAAACCCAAATTGACCTTCCTCTAGTAGTTCTTCCGACCTTTTTTCTATCCTCCTCTGTAGAATTCTAGTTAAGATTTTTCACGCATGGGAAATTAAGTTAATTGTTCTACATGTCTCGCACCTATCCGCGCCTCTCTTTTTAGGTATGGTTACCACCACGTTCCGTTTATAATCCTCTGGGACTTTCCCCGTCTCGTAAATGTGATTATAATCAAATATACGATATATAACCTCTTGTCCTACATGTTTTAGAATTTCCCCCTGAATCCCATCTACACCTGGCGCCTTATTGTTCAGTAAGTTTTTTAATACTACATCGAACTCTTCTCTCTTTATGGGATAACCTACCTCAACTCTACGTTAACTTTATAGCAGAACATAAATCGTACACATAGTTGCACATACGCAGTGAGTAAAGGGTTAAAAGGTGATAGTGTAGAAGATTAACTCAGTTGAGTAAAGAATTATCAACAAAAACCGGTTTTCATGAGAAAAGAATTTTTTTGACCGTATCGTCAAAATTTGTACTGATTTTGTAAGGCCTTGCAAGAAAGAAGATGGTAATAGTGCATTTTTTTTAGTTTAGTGTCTATTTTCGGTAAATTATGAATCTTGAAGCAACTGAAGGCGTAATGTTTAAAACTCCACCCAAAATATACCACAGCAACCCAGTCGAGGGACATTTTTACTTAATATATCTAACACCAGCACAAGTCATCCCTACGAGCATGTCACCGTAAAATTAAAAAATATACACGCCGTCAGCACTTCCACTAAATATTCTACACGACAGCACACAGCACAGTTTTGTATAGCACTAAAAGATCGGGCACATGTGTTGCTCATGGATAATTTCGTTGCATTTTGACGTTAGTTATTATCGCATTTATTTATGAGATCGCTATTGTATTATATTACAAAGTTCGAGTCAGGAATTAAACGCTACATGGTCTTGCATGAGGTAGATCTGATTGAATTAATCTCCGTTATTGAATTAATCTCATGAACAAATTTAAATAGAAATGATGAAGAAAGGGACTACAAACGCAATTGGTAAAGAAATTCAATGAATACTTAAGGTAGTCCATAATGATGTCATGTAAAAGCATTGTGTATGCTATCAATAAATTATTTTGTGAACTACAATGTTTAACAAGATCCTATTTGATGAATGAATCTAATACAAAATGCTCTGGTTATGTTAAAGACGTTTATGTAATTTCTTTTATGAACATATACCTTTGAAAAATCGTTAAACTAATGATATGTGAACAACAGTTTCAAATAAAAATACACTTACATGTACACTAATGGCGAATTGAGAATTTTACTACATGCAATCATCAAAGAACGGCATCATCTTTTTGAAAATGAGTACATGGTATAAACAAATTCGTACAAACGCATTCAGCCTATTCGTTAAAACGTGATCTGCTTATCTTATTATACTTCGTTTACTTTCTGTAGCGATGTGACCTTCACTTTAACCGGCGCAAAGTAGAAAAGAACAGCACTAGGCCAGAAAAGGAAGAGACAACTCTCTTAACCGGTGAGGAGCGTATAATCTGTACACTACTGCACGGAAAAATTGANACATGAAAACAGATGAAAAGTTCGCACGCGATTTCCTTGTTATCCATCGCATTTACGAAATTTGTTATGTTTTTTTTTCTACACCTTTTATCTAACAGTTTTATATGTCACTCTAATATGTCTCTGCCTAGACCTTCATGCCTGAGAAGGTGTCCTACCAACCTACCTCGCCTATTTTTTATTGACTTACATACAGTCTGCTGTTCTCCTATTCTTTCTAATACCTATTCATTTCTAACCTTCTTTATCCACCACATCCTCATCATTGGCCTGTAACACCACATTTCGAACGCTTCTAACCTTTCATTTTCCGTCCCGCCTATTGTCTATGTTTCGCACCCGTACAGCGCCCATCTCCAAACATACACCTTTAACAACCTTTTTCGAATTTCTAAATTAACCACTCGACCCTGATCTATCTTCTGCTTTATTTCCGTACTACTCCTTCCGTCCTGAGTTATCTGACTTCCTAGATACCTAAAATCGGCTCCTCCTCTAATTTTTCGTCTCCTTTCTTTATTTTTGCTGTTTCTCTACTTTTTATTCCCTGTCATATGAGTATTTTTGTTTTACTTTTATTTATTTCCATGCAGTACTGTTTTGTCAATACCGCTACCATTTTATTTAAAGCTATCTCTAAATCCTCCTTGCTAGATGCTAATACTGTTATATCATCTGCAAATCTAAGCATTCTAATCTTTTGCCCCTGTATATCTATCCCTACAGTTGTATTGTCTTTAATGATGTTGATCGCGTCTTCGATGTATAGATTAAAACTCCCTTCCTAGTATTTACTTCCAGCCCTATAACTTCCTATTTCTCTTTATACAAACTAAGCATCACTCTTCTATCTCTGTAACTCATCCCTACATTTTTAAATATATTTAACGTCTTGTCCCATTTAACATTCTCAAAAGCTTTTTCTAAATCTACAAATCCTACATACGCGCCCTTTCCTTTTCCTATCGTTTTATCTGTTGTTAACCTTAAAGCTAGTACGGCCTCCCGCGTTCCTCTATTTCTTCTAAACCCAAATTGACCTTCCTCTAGTAGTTCTTCCGACCTTTTTTCTATCCTCCTCTGTAGAATTCTAGTTAAGATTTTTCACGCATGGGAAATTAAGTTAATTGTTCTACATGTCTCGCACCTATCCGCGCCTCTCTTTTTAGGTATGGTTACCACCACGTTCCGTTTATAATCCTCTGGGACTTTCCCCGTCTCGTAAATGTGATTATAATCAAATATACGATATATAACCTCTTGTCCTACATGTTTTAGAATTTCCCCCTGAATCCCATCTACACCTGGCGCCTTATTGTTCAGTAAGTTTTTTAATACTACATCGAACTCTTCTCTCTTTATGGGATAACCTACCTCAACTCTACGTTAACTTTATAGCAGAACATAAATCGTACACATAGTTGCACATACGCAGTGAGTAAAGGGTTAAAAGGTGATAGTGTAGAAGATTAACTCAGTTGAGTAAAGAATTATCAACAAAAACCGGTTTTCATGAGAAAAGAATTTTTTTGACCGTATCGTCAAAATTTGTACTGATTTTGTAAGGCCTTGCAAGAAAGAAGATGGTAATAGTGCATTTTTTTTAGTTTAGTGTCTATTTTCGGTAAATTATGAATCTTGAAGCAACTGAAGGCGTAATGTTTAAAACTCCACCCAAAATATACCACAGCAACCCAGTCGAGGGACATTTTTACTTAATATATCTAACACCAGCACAAGTCATCCCTACGAGCATGTCACCGTAAAATTAAAAAATATACACGCCGTCAGCACTTCCACTAAATATTCTACACGACAGCACACAGCACAGTTTTGTATAGCACTAAAAGATCGGGCACATGTGTTGCTCATGGATAATTTCGTTGCATTTTGACGTTAGTTATTATCGCATTTATTTATGAGATCGCTATTGTATTATATTACAAAGTTCGAGTCAGGAATTAAACGCTACATGGTCTTGCATGAGGTAGATCTGATTGAATTAATCTCCGTTATTGAATTAATCTCATGAACAAATTTAAATAGAAATGATGAAGAAAGGGACTACAAACGCAATTGGTAAAGAAATTCAATGAATACTTAAGGTAGTCCATAATGATGTCATGTAAAAGCATTGTGTATGCTATCAATAAATTATTTTGTGAACTACAATGTTTAACAAGATCCTATTTGATGAATGAATCTAATACAAAATGCTCTGGTTATGTTAAAGACGTTTATGTAATTTCTTTTATGAACATATACCTTTGAAAAATCGTTAAACTAATGATATGTGAACAACAGTTTCAAATAAAAATACACTTACATGTACACTAATGGCGAATTGAGAATTTTACTACATGCAATCATCAAAGAACGGCATCATCTTTTTGAAAATGAGTACATGGTATAAACAAATTCGTACAAACGCATTCAGCCTATTCGTTAAAACGTGATCTGCTTATCTTATTATACTTCGTTTACTTTCTGTAGCGATGTGACCTTCACTTTAACCGGCGCAAAGTAGAAAAGAACAGCACTAGGCCAGAAAAGGAAGAGACAACTCTCTTAACCGGTGAGGAGCGTATAATCTGTACACTACTGCACGGAAAAATTGATCATTTTATCCACTACAATTTCATTGCTCAAATGTGCTGTTATTGGTACCATTTAATACTGAAAATATCAACGAGATTTATTTATATTTAAAGACATATTAAAGGCTTCAACGCTTGTTTTCGACTCGCTCTACTATTCATGATTGAACAAAACTTTTGGCAGGTACTGTATGAAAAAGTATGTTTAATGAACAAGAGTCGAGAGTATAATGAGCTTTTTTCTCCCTACCTACGATTTTGCCAGCGCGCATCCATGTCATTGGAAGGGGCACATCGCTACAGAAAGTAAATGAAGTATATATTTAAAGTCTGTGCTTGCACCTGCCTTAGTGTTTTTAAGCGAATCAGTTTAACAAGAACGCGAGCGCCAGCAAAGGGATGCCTAATTTATCCTTTCTATGTCAATCAGTACGCTATAATTAAGCGAGTAGTACGGTTCGGTGCTAAAGCTGCTGTATAACAATGGATAGAGTATATATTTTTTCTCCGTTCAGATATTATTATACTTAAGGGTTTTTAACTTTCCTTTTCGTAATTGTTTTGATTAGGTTATAGCGGAACGCTATTAGCAGTAAAGCCGCAATCGTTGCTTCAGCAACAGCACTACTTTGCTCTTACAATAGTGCATAGACGGTTCCAATTTGCACAACAAAATTAAAAATGAAAGTAACAGTTTTTTTTGTACCTCGAATGCCAAAGTGGTCCAGCTTTTCAACTGAAAATGATGTATGAATGCTTCCTGCACTTTAGCATGAATAATAAAATAAAACAAACAAAGCTGCAAGCAGAGCTTATTTCACAGCACTCACTACGGTAATACATTTGCTTACTAAAATTGGAACGATAGAGAGAAGATCCGGAAAGACCTTACGCAAGGATAGCATACACAATCGTAAAGCGTTCCACAGTATGAACTATGGCTCATTAACATAATTTTGAAACCCATAGTCGTGGGTTCAAATTTTAAAAAAAGCAGACCTTCAACTTAAACTTGGATAGCACTAACTTCTGATGTTCAGCTGAGCAAAAGAAGAGGAGAGGACGAAAACCTAATGATTTGCATCCCATTGTGGAAAAAATGTAGAGTTAATGGTCCTGGTTACCTGGTCGAGGGATTAAAAAGCAAGAGCGAGAATGTCATAAACTTAATTTCATTTATGGAATAAGATCCGATACAAAGAGGTCTGGAATATGTTGTAGAAAGTATCAGTGGCATTCGAGACTTTAAAAGTGAACCTTCTTCTAATAGGATTAATACAAAATTCCTTTGGACTATCTCTTCTATAAAAAATTGATGGAACAATGGGAACAGTAGGTCATAAGTTTAATTAATGCTGCAGGAATGTTTTATGACTCGCAACTAATACGGAGAAACCAGTTCAATCTTAACTTAGTCTCTGTGAGACCCTTCCATTGCATAGATCTGTACTGATGGGTTCTTCCAGAGACATGAACTTGCCGACACAGCACCGTTAGAGGAGTATAGAGGAAGTAAACAGGATAGTCTTTTCCTGGCTCTGGCGTTTCTGTTTGAACTGTTCCATTTAACCGTACGACCTTACCCTATTGAGATCTGCACGTTTAAATAAATAGTACTTTTTAATCATTTAAGCACTTAAGTATATAATTCTAAAATTTTGTAAATGATTAGGATATTTTATTTACCGGTAGAAAAAGAAAATTATATTATCTTTACTTTTGCAGTCATAGATTAGAAGTAAATGTTAACTAAAACTTAAATAATGCAATAACCGTGATTGTTTCAGTGATGGCATTATTGATGAACGAGATAATTGTCCTCAAAAGGCTAACGCCGATCAAGCTGACACTGACGGAGATGGAAGAGGTGATGCATGCGATCCTGATATCGATGGCGATTCAATTATCAATGAAAAAGATAACTGCGTCTACGGCTACAATCCTGATCAAAAAGATTTTAACGGTATGTGAAAAAGTGAAAACAATTAATAGTTTATAAACATTTATTACTTTATTATAATTTAAATGTAAAAGTTGGTTAATGAGCAATATTTTTCCCCTTACAAAGCACATGATTTAGAACTATCCCCAAAAAGCAAAGATAAACCACATAGTAAGCATTACAAAGGAATAATTATTCTCCTCCATGGATTAAGACTGTAGGTTACATTTGTTTTTGTGTTTATCGTTATGGGAACTTGTTTTAAGAATTTAATTTATTCTATTATGTATTATAAGCTTCCCGAAATTACACTAATCTGCAAGTGAAATTTTTTAGATTATAGCGATCTGAGATAGTCACTAAAGATATTTCTAACTCCATCGACATGCATTCTAAATATAAACATTAATTTCAGGAAACAATGTAGGAGATGTGTGTGAAGACGACTTCGATTTAGATACTGTTCCAAACGACCTAGATAACAGTCCTAATAACTCTTTGATTCATACCACTGACTTTAGTAGATATATGAGATGACATGGATG
>NW_020439009.1:169068-212356 GCF_000699045.2 Agrilus planipennis | reverse complement strand
TTTGCTCTATCCGCGGGTGTACCTCAAGGCACCGTATTAGCACCACTTCTCTACAACATTTATTGCTACGACATTCCACAACCGCTAGAAAACACTATCAGTCTCGCCCAATATGCAGATGACACTGCTTATTGGGCGTCTGGTAACAGCTCGAAAGCATGCAACAACAAAATCAACCGACAAATTCAAACACTGGAACTATGGCTAAGTAAATGGCGCATAAAACCCAACCCTAATAAAACACAACTGGTACTATTCAGACACCCCAACTTACAACGCAGACACATTCTCACCGCGGACGATATTAATGTCAAACTATTAAATGTTCAACTCACGTTACAAAAGGAAATAAAGTATCTCGGGATCATCTTTACACACACAATGAACCCGCATGCCGACATTAAACACACATTGGACAAAGTACGGAAACGCGCAAACCTAATTTCGTTAATAAACGGGCGTATTAAAACTTGCAAAACAGATACACTCCTTCATACTTACAAAACCTTTGTTCGACCGGTAATCGATTATAGAGCAGCTACACTTACCACAACGTCGCGAAACTTGCCCCACAGGATTCTCGCAACCGAGCGACGTATTCTACGCAAAGTCGCGAGATTAGACTTACATTTTCCATCCGACACACTTAACAACAACATTCCAATTACCTCAATCCCTACACGAATCCATAACCTACAATCCAAATTCACTAAAAGAGCTATCGATAACAACAACCCTACAACAACAAGAACCCTAACCCACACTCCNGCTATTCAATTATCAATGAAAAAGATAACTGCGTCTACGGCTACAATCCTGATCAAAAAGATTTTAACGGTATGTGAAAAAGTGAAAACAATTAATAGTTTATAAACATTTATTACTTTATTATAATTTAAATGTAAAAGTTGGTTAATGAGCAATATTTTTCCCCTTACAAAGCACATGATTTAGAACTATCCCCAAAAAGCAAAGATAAACCACATAGTAAGCATTACAAAGGAATAATTATTCTCCTCCATGGATTAAGACTGTAGGTTACATTTGTTTTTGTGTTTATCGTTATGGGAACTTGTTTTAAGAATTTAATTTATTCTATTATGTATTATAAGCTTCCCGAAATTACACTAATCTGCAAGTGAAATTTTTTAGATTATAGCGATCTGAGATAGTCACTAAAGATATTTCTAACTCCATCGACATGCATTCTAAATATAAACATTAATTTCAGGAAACAATGTAGGAGATGTGTGTGAAGACGACTTCGATTTAGATACTGTTCCAAACGACCTAGATAACTGTCCTAATAACTCTTTGATTCATACCACTGACTTTAGTAGATATATGACAGTCGCGCTAGATCCTGAGGGTGAATCTCAAATAGATCCAAACTGGGTAATTTATGCGAAAGGTGCAGAAATTTGGCAAACTATGAACAGCGACCCTGGCCTTGCTGTTGGTGAAGATCGTTTTGGTGGTGTTGACTTTGAAGGTACTTTCTACGTGGATACGGAAATAGACGATGACTATGCAGGTTTCGTTTTCAGGTAATGATTACTTTGTTCTAACCCTTTTTTAATGACCATTTGTGAGAACAAAACGAAATACAGAGAATATATCGGCACATACGACCAGTTTACAAAATAACAATTTTCTGTTCGCTAAAACAAACGGGTCCTCTACCTTGACCAACGCATAATCCGGATCTTAACCCACTTAATATTTTCTTTGAGATTGTATGAAACAGCGAGTGTATCAAATGCCAATGCAGAACGCACGACCGTATGATGATCGCTGCAAACGAAATACGTCAAATGCCGGATATTTAGACTCGGATAATTTTTTGCATCTATTTAATCGCAGTGAACATAAAAAGAACTTTTTCATTAATAAAAATTCCTTAATGTGTAAATTATTATTAATTATTATGGCAGTCATAGCAATCACAATTAATATTATTTTATTAATAAAATAACGTTTATTGTAACACTTTTTCTTTTTTTACTCTGTCCGAAATTAATACTCAGCCTAAAAGAAAGTGCCTAATAGCTAGTAGATTGCAACAAATTATATTAAGTAATTGTATTAATATTGTTCCAGTTATCAAAGCAACAAAAAATTCTACGTAGTGATGTGGAAGAAACATTCTCAACCATACTGGCAGCATACACCATTCAATGCGGTAGCCGATCCCGGAATTCAACTGAAGGTCGTTAATTCGGAAACCGGTCCCGGAAAAATCCTCAGAAATTCCTTATGGCATACAGGAAATACTCCCAATCAAGTAAAATTACTTTGGAAAGATCCTCGAAATGTAGGATGGAAAGAAAAGACTCCATATCGTTGGTTACTTCATCACCGACCTAAAATAGGACTAATTCGTTTCAAACTATTTGAAGTTGACAGAAAAGTTGCTGACTCCGGAAATGTTTATGACACAACATTAAGAGGTGGAAAACTTGGAGTATTCTGCTTTTCGCAAGAGATGATTATTTGGTCTGATCTTCTGTATCGTTGTAATGGTAAGAAGAATACTTTTTTTCTTTCTGACCAGAAGGTTGCCCAGCGTCGCCCGAAAATTTATTTTATTATTCATTACACAAAATATAATTGAGTACTATGGAACGTAACTAACTAAACTTAGAACCCAAAAATTCCAAAAATATAGAAAACTAAAACGCCTTTCGACACCCAAAATGTCATCCTTAGTTAAAGACTGAATGTTTTAAGTGATTATTGTAATGTTCGTGGGTTTAACAAAATTAACTTCTAAGACTGAAAACGACAAAAACTATTTAATTACACTAATTATTAAAGAACTTAAAAACACTATTAAATGCACTACTGCTATCACTGTCAATTAATTTCTCGATTCACTTCTGCAACGGTCAGTTTATTACTTTTTCCTCTCGGTGATCGTGTCTTCCTTTAAATACCCTTTTGTTTACTTTCTGGAACCTTCTGGAAACATCCGTATAGTTTATTTTTCCTTTGAACTGTTTAAGTGCTTTCCCAGAACGAAGGTACGACACACAAATTTACAAATACGGTGCACATGAAGAAATACGCCCGCGGGTAGTCGGCGAATCGATAAGCCGTTCATACACACGTGTGCCCGATCGCACACAAACACATTCGTACTCGCTATATTATCATTCATTTCAGCCAACCGAAAAATAAGGACTATTTCTGTCATTCTCGATTATTTTTACTCTACCCCCAAGGCATTAAGGGTGTCTGACTCTCAGAATGCTATTTAATACTAACACTTTACACTGTATAGCTTTGGTTATATTTTCTCTTCATACTCACATATATTGCATTATAACGCATACGCGTTTCGTTTCAGATGCTGTACCTCAATCGATTTACGATGATCTGCCGCCAAAACTAAAAAAGCTAGTAAATATTGATAATTCAAGGATATCATCTAAAATTGTTTATGAATAAACCACTTGTTAGAAGTGAAGAATTATCTTTCTTGAAAGACAAGTTCGGAAGTCATTGATTGACAGATATTGATTGACAAATATAACAGTATTTAAACTGTGCCAGTTCGTTTTATACCTATGTACTTATCAAAATAAAACTAAGTGTTACAATAATGTGTAATTAAACCTATCTAAATAAATTAGAACTTTACTACTATTCTTTTACTATAATGTTTGAACGAAATGCCTATGTAACTTTTATATAAAAAACACTTCTTTTGCAACAACAGTTTTTTATAGGATAAGCATATATTGATAAACATGTATTGAATATCATAATTAATACAATAGTGGATTAGGTAAGTACGTTGTAATCTGGAAAAAATACGTAATACATTAATCGACGTCAAGTACATATAACAATATTAAATGTAGAGGGAAAGTCAACATTTTGCATGTTGGAAAAGTAACATCACCATAAAACAGAAAGGAGTTACTTCTACACACTCGAAGAATTCTTTTAAAGAAACTGCAGTTGCTCTATTAAAAAGGGGCTTAATTTTTATGGGTGAAACGAAGTGCCAATTTTATGGCAAGTTTGCATGTATATCAATAGCACCTGGCATTCGCACAAATTCTCAAAAACTGCTATACTTACTCCATTCGACCAATTCAAATTTCCTACTGTGACCATTGGTACCCAAAGTATTGTATAAACCTAAAATGGTTAGCCGATGAAAATTCCCCAAGAACGTCCCTTCTGCATTTCCCGTATAAAATATATTTCGCTGTTTTCCCACTCTAAGAAATCGCATATCCCACATTTACGCACCCTGTTCCGATGGTTACAGCTCAGCTTCCTTTCAGCTTCTCTTCAACGCCTTACTGGCTGCTGTCAAAATCAAGCATTCTATATCAATTTCGTGTACTCCTCAAATTAATGAAGTGAAGCCGGTCAGAGCTCAATAAAGCAAGAAAAATTTCAGCACCCAACTGATATGAACCGATGTATCAACGTCAAAGAAATAGTTTCTTTACGCCTACACACATCGCATCTACGATAGAATGAAACAATCGTTTCTGCATAAACACACACATTAGACTTGTCAGGATCCTGCCTTCAACAACGCCGAAATTTACTTAAAGTCAAACATATATTAAGTAAATCTCACTTCAACCAAATTAATCGGATCACAAACAGTTCAATGACCCACACTGTCCAATCAGACATAGAGAGGCAGAAGAAGAAATTCAAAAGATATACCAGCAAGCAACTATTATCTAAGCCAGACACAACTCGCGTCGTCACTAACCTCTCTAACCGTCGGTTGATACCAAAATAAACTACTGCTCTACAGAAGAAATTATTGCCATACTGAGATCAGTATTTGCAACGTGTCATCAGCCACTGTAAAAGTCAAATAAGACTGCTCCAGAATCCTAAGAAACGCTACAGTCCCAAATCAAACGTTTTAACTGGTGAAAGAAATGCCTTGAGAAAGGAAGACCTTTTGAAAGGTTTGAGCGCTGATAGAAGCATTATTATTTTGGAGGCGAACAAATTCCGTTCCGTCGTCGGAACTACGGTTTTATCTACAACTTCACAATATTATGCTCGCTTACATAGAGAAGCTATTGAAATTTATAAACATCCGATTAATTTCAACAGAAAAGAAGAAGGGCTTCGTTTGAATAAAGTATGGTACCCAGTCCTAAGGAAAACTACGCAGAAAGCGCCGAATACACTAACAAGCCATTCGAGTACACCGACCGTTCATCGGATGAGTCAAGCCGACGCTGACGCCGACGAAACCACGCCCCTGCCCCTCCCACTGTGCCAAAGTATAAATATCAGTGATCAGCCAGCTCTTCATACCACATCGAACCTTCGAAGAGAGCAGACCAGCCGACAAGCAGCAACCAACAGCGAACCAGCTAAATCAGAGCAGCAGTCAGCAGACATCCAGCTTACTTCAAGTTCGATACCCGCAATTTATTTGCAATTTTATTACAGCCACTGCCAAGAGTTATAAACTGCCCAGCCGTTACCGGTAAGAAAAGTTTAAAATCATTTTATTATTAACCGACATTCTTAGGGACCGAGTACGCAACGTCCCTCTGAATTAACACTACCCCTGTAATCAAACGCGCTAACNAAACACACACATAGATAAACAAATTACAAACCATGAATACTCCAACGACCAAGAACCCTAGGACTTCCTCCCCCGAGGAACAACCGTTCCAAGTCGTAAAACGTTCCCGTAGACGCTCCTCGTCTTATTCCTCAACCTCGTCTACTTCAGCTTCTACCACTGCACCTAGACTTCCCCAACCACTTAACGCTCTCCCAATCCTAGCCGCCTTAATAACAAACATACCTACCAAACTGTGCAACCAGAAAGACCTTTATAACACCCTTAAAGGCCTACCTTCCCTTATGTTCCTTAACCTAACTGTCTTTAAAGATAACAAAGCTGTCGTTACCTCCAGAGATCCCGACCTAATTAAAAAGATGAAACCCTTATGATCCACTATATCCGAAAAGATAGAAATCCAACTGAGGGATAACAAATCCAAAAAACCTCTGCTTCCGACACCTAACAGACCTTCTCCCTTTAAACCTACCTTCTCCTGTGTAGCTCGCTCAGTAGATATGAACATCTCGCCAACAGACATCCTCACTGCTCTCCGTGACCAGAACATTGAAGCCAAAAATGCCTGGCGCATTAAATCCAGGCAAACGGGACAGGACACCTTCCTGTTCTGGATCATCTCGAACTGTCCTAAGTCCATCGACAGATTACTCTCTAACGGCTTCAAAATGTTCTCCAAGAATTATCGGTGCGAACCTTCCCAATCCCCTGGCCCTCAGCCGCTTCAGTGTGGCAAATGTTTCGCATTCGGCCACAATACTTCTTCTTGTCACCAGAAACCGCTCTGCTACCGCTGCGGTCTAAAGCACGATCCTTCCACGTGCACGTCCTCACCTTCCTGTACCAACTGCAAAGACAAGCACCTTGCCTTTGACAGTAAATGTCCCAAAAGACCAGACCCGAAAACCCTCACTCCCTCTAAGACTGCACCTGTAAAGTGAGTCGATCCTCCCGCCGAAGAGTTATCGGACAACGACGATGACTCATCTCCCGAACTATCTGCCACCTACCTCTGCATGTCTTCCCTTCACCCCAATTCCAGACTAGTCGAAGACGTAGTAGCCCGACACGCCGCTCAATTCTTCAGGCGAAAAGTGTCGTACGTCATGCGCGGCAGTCATGTCCATATATCCATCACACACCTGCAGACACCTAAAACATACTCTCACTCATAAACCCCTATCAATATTATCGGTAGCTCACATCCCCGTTAATTAAATTCACAGACCTGAAAATTTCGACGGTCAACACGTGCGGATGGAAACGAAAAAAGAACAACGTCATTCATACCTTACTCACTGATAAAATACACGTACTCGCGTTACAAGAAACACTGTCCTCGCGTAAAGAAAAATACCACGTGACCGGCTACAACATATACAGANACCCTACTTACTAACACAACAAACTTACAACTTACAACAAGCCAATATATTTTCTTCTATTTCATACCTATTTTCCTGATTGTGCGAAGTCACATACCATCCAATTAGCTAGCCATTTTCAACATGGCTACCCCCAAGAGCTCCGCACTCTTGGAGGGATTTTCCCTTGCGGACGCCATTGCCCTGGCCAGTGACCTTCAGGCCAAACTCGCCCAGGTAAACGAATTCATTCGCCCGTGACAGAAGACATGGAGTCTTCATCTGTAGTAATCAACGCTAACTCCAACCAATCCGACCCAACGCCAGCCCCAACTGTGCCCAAGGTCATTTCCGACAGTGCCGTTACCCGTCTACCGCACACGGACCGCCGAGAGAACGACGGTTTCGTCAAGGCCGGCAAACGCGCTAACAAGCGCCGGCGACAACAGCCTTTTCTGTCTTCGTCCGAGTCATCTTCCTCCTCGGACAATGAATCGGACTTAGAACCAAGTCCAAGCCAAAAGTCTCCACCACCAATCGTCATACGGCAGAAGTCCCTTTGGCCGAAAATTCTTCAGTTCAACCTCACAGTTGAAGCACCATCTGACCCCACATTCCTCCCTACCCCCCACCATCAATCCCCTGACATTCTTGACATTTTCGTCACGAAAAATGTCACACTCTCCGCCGATCCTATCGTCTTAGACGCATTAAGCTCGGACCATCTCCCAGCCCTTATTGAAGTCGGCCGCCCAATCCTCAACCCCCCAAACCCAACCACGTCACTAGATTGATTGCACCTTCGTTACACCCTGGAAAAATCTTCATTCAAGTGCACTCCAATTCGCACAATAGCGGAACTTGACGAAGCTGTGAATCAAACGAGATTACCAGCGCAGTCGAACTCTCCACTACTTCCCGCCCAACGCCCACCAAAGACAGAACCCTCCCAGCAGACATCCTTGACCTCCTTAAGAGGAAAAACAAGGCCCGACGTCTGTGAAATAAATACCGCGTCCCCGCCCAACGTGCAGAGGTAAACGCCCTTCAACGAGAACTAAAAACTCGTCTCACCGAATTCCGCAGCGCATCCTTCGACGACTATATCGCTCAGGCAGAAAAACATCCACGAAGCACCTGGAAAGTGATCCGTTCCCTTCGTAACAGAGCTCCCCATCTTCCGCCTCTTAAACAGAACGCCATCATGCGGCTCCACCACTTTCCTTTGGTCTGGAAAGAAGCCACTGTCATCTGTCTCCCCAAAAAAGGGAAGCCGCTCAGCTCTCCCTCAAGCTACAGGCCCATCAGCCTGCTCAGTTTGCTGAGCAAAGTAGTAGAATCCGTCCTTCTCGTTCGGCTCTTAGACAACGTGGAGCAAAACAACCTTCTCCCTGATTTTCAACACGGTTTCCGCAGGCAACACGGCACCGGACACCAACTTCTTCGTGTTACTGAACACATCTCCGACAACCTCAACAAGCGGCGTCACACTTCCATGCTTCTTCTTGACGTCCAACAAGCCTTCGACCGAGTCTGGCACGAAGGTCTTATTTCCAAACTCATCGCCCTCAACATCCCACACTTTCTAGTTGGGGTTATCAGGTCCTTCCTCACAGACAGAAGCCTTCGAGTCCGCGTTGGCTCTGCTCTTTCTGCCAGTAAACCCGTCACAGCCGGTGTCCCACAAGGCTCCAAACTATCCCCTGTTCTGTTTAACCTGTTTTGCGCGGACATGCCCTCCCACACTTCAATTCTGACTGCCCTGTACGCTGATGACATTGCTATCATAAACTCTTCAAGTACCATTCTCCAATGTACAGCAAGAATCAATAGGTTTCTACCCCAGCTCCTAAACTGGTATCGGAAATGGAAACTTTCAATTAACGAGACCAACTCGAAGGCAATTTTCTTTTCCCGTAGGCTCCGAAAACCTCCCTCCATTATTGTCAACAACCGCCCCATCCAATGGAGCACCTCTGTTACGTACCCAGGCGTCGTTTTAGACAGATGCCTAAACTGGCGGCCCCACATTAAAGCGACACGCAACAAGGCTCTGGGTGCATTCATCGCACTTAAACCTTTCTTTCGAAACAACACCATCTCCCAACAGACCAAATTCCCCACCACCTGAAAGCCTTGCAAGGCACTTACATGCGGATTCTTCGCTCCGCACTTAACTACCCGTGGTTCGTCAGAAACACCCAAATTCTGACTGAAACCGGTCTACCTTTCCTCCGCGAGGCTGCAATCACATTCGCGGCAAATCTTCGGGCCTCAGTGTCAGGCCACCCAAACCCCACCATCTCGGCACTCTCCAACTTCACACCGAAACCCAACGACCGTTTCCGAAGGCCCTGTCACCTTCTACAATGAGCCGCCCTCTTTCGCTCAAATTTATTTCCTAGTTTCGCTTTTTAGCGCGAGTGTCCACCCACCACATCAGAAGTGGACCATCTACTCCCGTTTCCTCCCCAATACTCCCGTCCACCAACACTTTTAGCCGATTTCCCATCTCAACCCTATCCCTAATCCCCAGCTTTCCACTTGTCTCCCGGGGATGAAAAATCCACAGGGTTTACCTCCCCGCTCGAGGAGGGGTTTTAGTCGGTAAAAATCCGACACTACCTCCCTTCAGGGGGTGTCTTTTGAAGATTTCCCCTCCTCGAGCATAATCTAAACCTCCACACTCCCGGTTCGGACTTCGAGACAGCAACATATACAGCAGCGGTCGACAACAACTGCTCAATACTAGAGTTCTTCAGTGACAAAAAATAGTCTTTTTTAAGACTAATCGACCATGGAGTTAGACGAAGGTTTCGAGATCCCGAAGAAGACGAGAAAGCTGACCTACGATCAGAGAACAGCCACGAATGTAACAACGTCGAACAGCTTCGAAGTTCTACATTGCGAGTCAACGGACCAACCCAAAATCCCACCAGTGATCATACACTATAATGAAGACTGGAACCAAATACGTAAGAAGCTGCAACTAAACAACGTAAATTTCGACCATGCAACGAGCACCAAAAATGGAGTTAGGATACAACCCTGCACCGAAGAAGACCACAGCAGGCTTTGTTGGACAGAATTGACTGCTACTACTACACCTATACATGCGACCGTAAACGACCGATAAAATACGTCATGAAGGGTATTCCCACCTCGCTGTCATGCGACGACGTCTCGAACGACCTTGAGGGAAAAGGGATAAGCGATACAACCGTTCATAGGATGAAGAGCCGGTCCAAGGAGATTCCCCTGGTCCTAATTATCGCGCCCAAAGAAATTGGGGAAAAAATCAAAGGCATCAAGACATGTTGCCACCTACGTGTTTCAATTGAGATGTACCGCAAACTACGACGACCCACGCAATGCCATCGCTGCCAGCGCATTGGACATGTCCAAAGGAACTGCAAGATGGCCCCGCGATGCGTAAAATGTGCAGACCTTCACCATTCTTCCCAATGCACGAAGCCGAAGGAAGAACCAGCAACTGCGAAGGGCCACACCCCGCTAGCTACCGGGGTTGCAAGGCCTTCACGACGAAGACACCAAAGACACCAAAGCCTATCAACTCAACCAAGGCCACCGCGTCTACCGTCCGACAAGGGATCTCATATGCGAAAACAACAGCGGGGAAGCCAAGAACGGAAAACCCTTCAACTTCAACAGAGACAACAACAATATTTGACAAAGTCGACCTGACTACCTTCAAGACTGCAATAATCAACCTCGCCAACCAACTCAAAGGAGCCACAACTCCAGACGAAATACTCCTGTTGCAACGCCCACATCTTACTAAAATACTCCACAAATAGTAAGAACAACACCATGCGGCTGAAGAAGGCCTAGAGGCCCTAGAACGGCCTGAAGGGGAGAGGTTTTTAGTCGGTAGGCGTCCTCCGGGATGAATCCGACACTACCCGGTCGCGCGGGCGGCCGGGTGTCTTTTGAAGATTTCCTCTCCTCCACGAAAACAAAAAAAAAAAAAAAACAGCTCTCCACCACCAAGCGGCATGGCTTAGAGGTCTAGACCATTGCTTAGCATTCGGGAGGACGCCGGTTCAATTCCGGGTCCGTCTGCCTTGGTCCAAGTTTTTCTGTGGTTTCCTTGGATCACTTAGGCAAATGCTGAGGCAGTAATATTCCACAGATAATCTTTCACTCTCTTCTGTCTTCATTTCGTCCGTCTCATCTTTCTAACCCGAACCACCACCCACCCATTCCCACGATTCCTGAAAGCAGGCTGAAGAGGGCCTTCCGCCCTACCTTCCGGCATACTCCGGAGGGACTGCCCGCCCACCAGCATTACTGGCTGGTGGGAATGAAACATCCAAAATTTTTTTTTCAGCTCTCCACCCAGTCGCTGTGGAGACATCGAGATACAATCTACGTTCACGTTGTCAACGCAGCACTACCACTGAAGATGTCAGCCGCAGTAGCTGACGAAACGTCTGGACGGAATGGTTCACTTAGACCACGGCCCTATAGCCCGAATCTGCATTCTACTATGGATTCCGGCCGTGAAAACCTTTGTTCTAATAATACAAATACACGTGTAAATATAAAGCAATGCCCTACGTCCCATAGTAAGCACTACCGGCTCTCCTATATATATGCTAACAATATATCCGGCCAACCTGTTGCGTCATCACTTTGGAATAAAAGTTTATAACAAACTTCAATCAAATACAATTCAGTCAAACGGTTTACTTTTTATCTTTGGTTTTGTAAGTTTATTACCATTAATGGGCATTATTGCCATGGGAAGCCAACTGAATCTGGTCATTGCCAATTTATACATGAAATTTTTCAAGGCCTTTGGGCCGAAGAACACGACTTTTAAGTCAAAATGTTAGTAGGTACCGTTAAGTGATTTCTCTGCAACATCTAAATAGTGTGCACCCATATAGATACTGTAGCGAGCAGGAACGTGTTTGTGTGCGATCGGGCACACGTGCGCGTGAACAGCTTATCGATTCTCCGACTAACCGTGGACACCTTTCTTCATGTGCGCCGTATTTATAAATGTGTGTGTGTCGTACCTGCGTTCTGGGAAAGCAGTTAAACAGTTCAAAGAAAAAACAAACGATCCGGATGTTTCTAGAGGGTTCCAGAAAGTAAAAAAAAGAGTATCTAAAGGAAGAGACGATCGAGGAGTAGAAATAAATTTAAAGTTACAGAAGGAAATTCAGAAATAAATTGACAGTGTCTTTAGTATTTATGGCCCGACGTGTGGCGATGCCGTGGTTGTCTATGGCGCGAAGAATTTTCGGCCAAAGGGACTTTTGGCAGATTTCGATGGGGAGAGAGGCTTTAGGCTTTGGAGTTATCTAGTTGCGCCGGTCTCAGCCTCAGAATCAGAGGACGTTGAGGATTGTGTCCTGTGAAGCCGTCAGCGGCAGTGCAGTAGAAGAAGACACGACGTCCTTGCACATTAGGGAAGATGAGGAACTTTCGGAGTGTTGTCGCAAGAATTCGTTGATTATGGCGAGCTTGGACTGCAGCTCGCTGGCTAAGGGCATAACTTCCGCAATGGAGAGTCCCTCCAAGAGTGCGGGGCTCTTGGGGGTAGCCATTTCGATATGGCTGGCGAAAGAAGCTAACCTACTCCTTGGGACGTAGTGTACATGATACAAAATAAGAAAATGTTAGGTTTTTATTGGTGGAGGTTAAGGGAGTTCAGAGGGACTTTGCGGATTCCGTCCCAAAGAACTGTTGGTTAGTAATATTTTAAATTGGTTAAACTTACCTAAAACGGCTGGGCAATTGTTGAAAACTTACAGATATTAGTGAATATTAAACCACCTGGTTTAATACGTCGTCCCTATACAGGCAGGTATAACTACCGGTTGTTGTGTTCGTCGGCTGCGGTAGCTGGTAAGAAAACGGTAGAAAATGTTGCTGATCGCAAGTACGTATAGAAACTAGAATGGTTCGAGCTCGAGTGATCTTGCTTGTCCCATTCCTTTTATATTTATTGAATATAATCTACTCCCTCCTAGCGATTGCAATATCTACTTCCTTCTTCATGAACAATCTTAATTAGATTTTTTCTTTCAACCTGTTCCCCTACGTCCTTGCATCGGTTATTCGCCTTTCCTCCCTTAAAATATCCTTCAATTATTATGTACTGGATGACTAAATTTCTTTATCTTATTAAAACGTTCAAATCTACGTAAGGGATCTCTGTATGTACATTCAAGTACAGATCATCTACGCGTGGATAATATTTCTACGATAAAAGTAAATATTTTTCAAAAAATTAGGAAGTGAAGGATGGATGTCAGTTTCTAACCTGTCATTAAAATTCAAATAAATAAATTAAACGTAAATATGAATAAATAGCAAAAATACATGTCAAAAATATAATATATGTGTTAGTGCACAGGCTAATATCTGTAGATCACAAAGACAAAGATCAATGAACAAAGGGAACCAATAATTTCGTTTATACCAAATATCCTTTTATCTACCAACATCAATTTACTCTATACTTAAGTGTGCACTTTTCTCTTGTCTGGAAAGAAAACGAAAATGGAACAGCATCAAAATGATGAAACAACCAAAAATTGAAATAAACATTTGTAACATTGACAATAAAACCTTCGCAGAAATATCCAACAAAAATAATAGATAATCCATTTATAATTAAAGATATGGTAAATGAAGAAAAATATTTATTTAATGCCATAAATAAATGTAATACTAATAAAAAATCATCACTTGACCTGAAAAATAGAACACAAACTTCGCTTCCAACGTTAAATGAAGAAACTTTAACAAAAAACGAATTCACACAAACTTGTAAAGATACTAATATTGCTTATCAACAGACCACTACTTTTACTGCAACTTCTAACTTTGATTTGTACATCAAATTAAAAGACTATTTGAATATGGTAGAATCGTTGAAGAACGAATGCACATCGCACTGCAATTTTCGATTATACGAATCAAATAACAAATGCGACTATGAACAAGTAAAACTAACTCAAGTTAACCATTCTATTAAAGCAGATCGCAAAATATTTACTAATGCTTGCAAGAAAAACGGCAGGAAGAAATGGCAATCTAACCAAAAATATTACTGTCCACGAAACATGAATGAACGTGACAATTTTTTAAAGTCGGGTTTTATGTTTATGATAAAAAACAATGAAGAAAGCCGTTCACAAAGAGTGTTAATTTCGTTTGATACAGAAATGAAAAATTTAAAAGTTAACCATTCGAAAAAGAAAACTATACAAAAACATATTTCAGAGGTTTTAACAGAAAACCTATTCAGGAATAATATTCATAAAAAAAGAGATTTAATTGAATCAGAAAGTGAACCGAGTTTAATGTCTCAAGTGTCCACCATCAGAATAGGTAAGTGTGAAAAAATACTGCGCTGTTCATAAAAGCATAAAAATGTAATAATAATAAGTGCAATTCACATTTAACCCTATACTCTCGCTAACACCAAGAGTAAGAGAAAGCTTAGTCTTCTTATAGCTATACATCACTAAAACGAACATGCGCAGTCAGATTGTTTTTGCGTTCTTGTTAACTGTGCGCATGCTCGTTTAACTAAAGGACAAAAGCAGGACAGACTTCTAAACCACGCTTTTATCTTTATGCATATTAAGTTAACAATGTCAATTCATACAATTCTTTGAAAGCATAATTAATTTATTTTAAAAAATTCAGAACCAAAATTTCGTCTTCTTTGCTCATTTTTTTTTTGGTGTTGCCCTTTCTAGGTTATTATAGAATTTTTCTTATTGTTTTAAAATGAAGTTTCAGTCAGCCCGAAAGCACGGAATTTAAAATGATAATATGCACTTATGTATATTAATACCTTTTTTTAACAGAAAATTCCCATGAGTTCCCTTATACAAATTGCAAAATTGTTCCTGAGATTAAATCGAAGCATAATAAAACGACTAATGAAAATGTTAATAACTTAAATAACAACGATGGTGAAAAATTAAAAACAGAATATCTGTACCTATCTGACTCATTTAGGTGGAATAAAACTTCGTCCAATGTTATTAAAATGACTGAAATTGTAACTAAACCCGATAATGTATTCAAACGCCAAGAAGTTATATTAGCGTCAGATTCAGAACATTTAAATTCATTTACTACAGAAGGATTTAAGAAGCAAGAAAAAAGTCCGTACCTTGCGAAGGCAGAGAAACTTATTCATGAAAAAGAAAATAAACGAGAACCAAAAAAATTTAAAGGAAAGAAACTTACCTTTCAAGGGCTGTTTCGGTTTTTAAGAATAAAATCAAAATCCTAAACTACTTTCTATTTTCCTTAGTCTAACAAGTAATGCCGAGTACGTACCTGTGCATGTTTGTATCTATATGCTTAAAAGAAACCACAATATGTAATATTAATTTTCAATAAAATTAATANATAAAATTTTTTATAAAAATGAAACAGTAGTCTGATTTATAACAAGGTATTCAGTTATATTTCTCGAATTATGAAATTAAGCATCAAAAAAATTAATACTATTTCAGATTTTGTCTATAAATAAAAATACTAACTTGTAAAAAAGTATTGTCACGTGTATATAGGCAACCCAACATACATAATGAAAAAAAGACCACGTTTCTAGACGGCAAATACGAGATCATTCTAGAATACGGCCAGCCTCTATAAATAGTTGTCGCGAGATCGAGTGAAGCAGTACGAGGACGAGATTGAGGCAATACAAGTGATATACCGTTAGAAAGCTCTAAAAGAGTGAAGAAAGAATTTGACGTCATTGAAAAATTTCATCGAACATTCTGGAAGTTTTCACTGACTGCAAGAAACTCTAACAAGTTCAATATCGTTGAATAGCTCTTGAAGAAAGAAAAATAAATCCGACATTATCAAAAACTTCCATCGATGTATCTAGAAGTTTCTACCGATCGTGACTTACCCCAAGAAACCATACATCGTTGGAAAGCTCCCGAAGAGAGAAAACCGATTTTACAAAAATCGAAGGATTTTATGGAACTTTCTAGAAGAAATCGAGATATTACATGTCTGTTACGACCAAAGCTACTGGCGAAAATGGAGGAACAAATAAAGGCATAAAAGTAGACATGAAAACAGGACAAGAAGAAATGAAACAGAAAATGGAAGCAGTATAAGATGACGTGAAACTGACACAAGAACAACTCAAGAAGAAATGAAAGAAGAATTAAAAGCAACTCCAGAAGAAATGAAACAGAAAATTAAAGCAGTACAAGAAGCAATAAATGCAGGGATGGAGGAAAACATAAATGATATAAGTGATGAGATGGAAAAGAAGATAAAAGAAATGAAAGAAGAAATGGAAAAGTCAAAACTAAAAGAAGCTGGAACCGCAGATGTAAGCCACCTAAGTCAAACTACGAAAAGTTATTAGGCACACAAAAAAACTTGTCATTCCGACCAAGGCAGGAAATTCGTTTGTTTGTTCAAGAACATCACTGAACTAAAAGAAGGTTACGCCCTTACAGTATAATAGAATGGTTGAACGATTTAATGCTACTCTGCAGACTAATGTAAGAAGCTTCATCAACGAGCACCAAACTGACCGGGACCGACACATATCTCCTGGCTTATAAATGCGTCATCCATGAGACAACTGGAATAGCACCCACCAGCATTTTATTTGGGAAAGAGCTCAGGTTGCCAGCGGACATGATGTTTGGTCGTCCTGAAGACTCTCCAGTACCTACAGACGAATACGTAAGCGAACCATGAGAACGACTAGAAGCCATCCATAATGCTGTGCATATGAAACTGCGATTTGAAAGTGACCACATGAAAACCAGATACGATCAACGAACCAACTGTGCTGGTTTTAATGAGAGCGATACGGTTTGGTTATACAACCCATCAAGGTGGAAGGGTCGTTGCCCGAAACTACAAGCTTGGGATGGTCCATACACCGTTACTCGACGCATGAACGACGTTGTTTATCGCATTCAGAAGGAACCTCAGGCAAAAATGAAGATCGTCCACCTTGATCGGCTTGTTCCCTACAGACGCGACGTTACTAATTGGAACTATTAGTTTTAGGGGAGAGCAGTTTCACATGAATGTAGACATACATAGTGGCCAAAAACACCAGGTTTCTAGACAGCGTATCCTACATCCTTCTTCACCGCCAGCCTCCATAGATAGTTGTCGCGAGATCGAGTGAAGCAGTACGAGAACGAGTTAGGGGTGATACAAAGCGAAGAAGAAACAGCGACGATCTGCTCATATAATGGTCAATTGATAACTAATTAATAATAGAAGTGTTAATTAGACAGCAAATAGTTAAATAAAAGTAGTAAAGATGTGCAAAGGTGTTTACATACGAGACAGTATTTTATATTTTAATAGGTAATCAAAGTAACTATATAATTAAAATTATTTCTTTCTTGATGTTTTCTGTCAATTTTCATAATACATGGAATCTACTTTAAGCAATAACTAGTTAGGATTTTATGTTTACTTATTCATAATGGCGTTTCTAACAAATTTCGTATAATTTCATGAGAACAGCTAATAAGGGAATTCATTTTGATACCTTCGTTATTATAAAATGGTAAAATGATACTTCCCATTTTTTTTAATAGATTAGCAACAGAAGATGCAGAATTCGCGAAAAGAATGGGGACTGTTCTAGAGAATTCAATCATAATATAAATAGGGATCTGGTTAACAATCGGTGTTGGTATATGGATTAGTTTAAGTGTTTAGTTACTGTTATTGTGAGTAAAAACTTTAATATAATATCTTTTGAATTAATAAAACAGATACTAGAAAATTCACAACACAATCCAGTGAAAAAAAAAAACATTGCGGCTGTTAACACGGTTCCTGTCAATGATAGAGATCACGAAAATTTGACAGCAAAAGCTGGTTTGAGCCGATCTATAGAAACAACAAGAATTTCCGCCCAACGGGAAACGGCATGATACAGTATCGCTTCTTTTAATTCTCGGAGGAGACGTAGATGTATATGCTAATGTCCGAAAATCGACAGTACAAGTTTGCAATTCAGTTCGAGAAAAACGTCTTTACTGTTGTTGTTTCCTAGTCATCCATGGGTATCACTTCGTGTCAGCGAGAAAATATCGACAAGAGATAAATATTACCTAAAGCCTTCTTAACTTGGCATAATGTCAATGTGGAAATGCACATGTTCAAAATGTCCTGAACATACTGCGAAAGTTCTAAGTGGCTATTTCGTATAACGAGTAACTTTGGATAGCCGGCATGCTTCACAACTCTGTGAAATCCTTTTTTCTCTTAGACTAGGCGAATATCCGTAAAAGATTGTCGAATAAGATCCAGGTACCTAAACTGACGAGGTGTGCGCTGCTTTTCTTTTTGAAGTGAAACTTTTTTATAGACGGTATATCGCGTGGTGAAAGGCAGCAACGCCGGAGGGAAGGGTTAGCGGTGAGGGAGAGGGCAACGGCTGTATTAGATGGATATAATGTGCAGCTGCAAGAAGAGCGGGGAGTCCGCTAGAGTACCGGCGGCGTATGCTGTTCTCAGCTGTTATTTTCTTACCTCGGCTCTCCACGTGACTGGGCATCATTGCCACTATTTGCGGTCTGTGTAAAAACCAAATCATAATTTACAGTAAACCTGTGAAAATGAAATGTGTGTTGGGACAATTTCATTTTTCATAAATGTGTAAACTAGCGTTATTAGTTTGTATACATTACGAATTACCTAGCTTCAAATATACTGCGGAAATATTTTATCGCAGCAAGCTCGGATAGCTAACAATTCTTTACAGTAGGCTGCATATTTTCGCTCTATTGTTAATAATTCACCAACAAACTTTCCTCACCTGCTTCAAGTTATATTTTTGTTAATAATGCCTATGCTACTGGTATTTTCCCTTTTGTATTTCCTTGTAATTGGTAATTCCAACATTTCTTGGACCTTCGCTACATTTTGTACGAACCATCTCTGGAAGATTAACATACCCAAAAACGCAAGGTTAATAATCATTCCAAAGTGCCATAGTCATTCGGAAAGGGTCTTCAAATTTGCTCATGTTGCTCCGACTTTCTGACGTAAGGAAGTATATATAATTTCATTCCACGAAACACCTCGACTACGAACCTTTGCAAGGTTTGTGCGACATTCCGAAGTCCAAAACTCATTAAAGAAATTCAAATAAGTCGAGTGGTATTGTTATAGTTGTTTTAATAATATGTTCTTCAGCTACTAGAATTTGATGACTTTCACTAGGTCGATGGTAGAGAAATACTTCTTCCTGAAAGTGTTTGGGAGAGGTCCCGTATGTGGTGTACAGCATATCTGTCAGGATTGGTTCAAGCATTCAAACTGCAATAATCGTCACACGTTCTCCATTAGTTTCCTTGCTTCGGTGCAGCTGGGGTGACCAACCGCATTGGGATAGTCTAGCGATTCTCAGTTTCAACATATTCCTTTTTCACGGCTTACAATTTGTCCAAAGCTAATCATTGCGGTTTGTGTGCGACCGGTAAACCTAACGTAGTCTATATAGTTATTTCCGAGAACCTGGACAGGACCCGATCTAAGGGAAGGTAAACCAGGCAAATGTCCAAACATTTAACCACCATGCGAACAACAATTTTTAATTAATGTACGAATGAACGAATACAACAAAAATGGTAATAATAATAAAAAAAAATAAGTGAATTAATTAAACAAAAGAAAAACGGTACAATTACTTTGGCTTTTAATCGCTGTCCAAACACGAACCCAACAACTACAGAAGGCATCGAGTCTTCTGGGGCCAAATTTTTCGCTGCGGCGATAGTTTTGTTGGCGTGGATGATGGAGAACGAGCTGTGTTCGGTGGTAATACTATTGTCAGTACTAGGTTGTTAAGGATGTCAATCACTGGAATGTCATATAATGTAGTACGAGTTTTCGGGTTGGTCCTTGCAATTTATTAATAAACCAAGATTAGATTACCATTCGCAAATAGTTAAGGATATGGGATGTTCTAGTTTTAGGGAAATACGAAGATTAGCTCAGGATAGGAAGGAGTGGAGGTGCGTTTCCAACCAGTCTTAGGACTGACGATCTTATGATGATGAGACTAGAAGAAATTCTAAGCTACAACCCGACGTTTTAGGGAATTCCCTTAAGTTGATGAATTTTTGGAGACTCCTTTGTGATGAAGACTTATTTTCCATCGCGTTGCAGCCTGGTATTTATACTTGTTCAGAAAAGACTATCATATGTGAATATTATAAAATTCCAACAATATTTCATGCATAGGTTGGTCGGCTAATTGTACCATCCCATCTCTGGAATAATATGCTCATGACTTACATAAAGTGCCATTGTAAAGGGCGGAAAAAATTATTTGTGCAACCACATATACTTTATTATTGTCATGTGGCCGCCGAGAATGTGCTTTGAATCATTAATCAGTTGGGCGCTGCACCAAGTTGACATTTGGCTCTTAAATTTGGCGTCCTGGATCCTACATCTTATTAGTCACGCCCCTAACGGTAAAAATTCGAATTTGAAAGTAATTTCTAGCCAGCTTATAAGGATTTTTTCCTGAACTTGTAGATCTTACCGCTGCGCTGTCGAGATAGACCCGCTTTGTCTCCTTGTTAAAACACCACGTATATATGTATGTGTGTCTTACGTCTTACCAAACAATGATTTATACATTTTATGAGTATAAAAACTGAAATTTATTTGTTCAAATTTTACGCCCTCAAAACATGCGCTGAACATAAAACAGGCATATATATAAAAATCTCTAACATCGAACACACAATTTTTTAACATTCTAAGGATAAACACTGTATGGGAACAAAACTGTCTGGTTAATATTTTGCACAGAAGCAGCAGCTAGTGATGAGCCGTCGACGACGTCCCAAACTTTGCTAGAATGTAATGTAACTCGCACTTGGACTTTCCACATAGCCTAGTTTTATTTTTATCTAACAAATCCGAATTGTTTCGTTTTCTACGATGCTGGTTACAGTAATTATTTTTGATGCTTCAAACTATACAAACCAAAGAAATAAAATGCATGTTTTATTTAACTAATTCAATTTTAATCAATGAGATTACTTTATATTATTTCAACCAATGTATTTGCACTTGTATGAATTACGTTTTAGTGTGCCTAAAGTATAAAAATTACAAGATAAAATAACAATGGACTTATAAATATTTTAGCTGTTTTAAACCAAAGAAATAAATAAATTTATATTTATCTGAATCCTATTATACAAAAATTGCACCTTATAAATTATAGTTTAACTTTCGTGGTGTCATGAATTGTTTTAAAACTTGATCTGTAACTTTGTTTCGCCTTTCCTGATGTTGCTGTAATATTGGAGTTAAAGTTTCAATGAGAATCTTCTTAAGCTCTCCTGTCAACAAAGCCCCACTTGAGTAGTCTTTACGAATTTGTTCTAATTTTTCATCATCTTCTAAGAAAAATTTTAAATACTGATAAGAGACATCAATATCACAATTACCACCAAATTGTCGGTGTTCTTCAATTGTAGTTCTACCTCCAGAAAATGCATGTTTATTAATTTTATTTTTAAGTTGCTTTGGAGTATCGTTTAAAAAAATTGTTGAATTAGGATCAGAGGCTGACATTTTAGTTTTGGGACCTTGTAAAGCAGGAAAGAAAACTGAATGAAGTAGAGCTGGCTTTTGAAATCCTATTCGAGGAGCAACATCTCTTGTCATGCGAAAATATGGATCTTGATCAATAGCACATGGTATTAGACAAGGAATTTTTTTGTTTTCAAAAATATGAGGAAATGAGGTAGACAAACATGGTGTAGCCTGCACAGCCGGAAAACTAATTTTCCCTATCACATCACTATCACCAAATCCAAATATTCCCTTTACTTGGTTAAAGGTGACACATTTTTGTATCCTTACCATATTTTTATAGAAATTAGGGCATTGCCTGAAAAATAGGATTAATCAGTTATGGATGTTAAAATTGTTAAACTAATTTACCCTATATATTCTAAATCAGAAAAAATGAATGTTTTTTCAACATCAAATCCAACCGCAATAATATCTCTAGCATTTTCATATGCTAATTTATTTGCTTCTTCTATATCTATATCCTTCCATAGACTTTTTTCATCGTCTGTTAGTTGAATAATTAAAGGAACATTAAATACATCTTGCAACCATTTACAAAAAATAAAAGGAATCAAATGACCTAAATGCATTGAAGAAGAGGAAGGACCTCTGCCAGTATACAAATAAAACGGTTTTCCTGACTCAAAATTATTTAAAATACTGTTCATATCACGATGAGAAAAGAAAATTCCTCTACGTAAGAAATGGTGGTTGGGTTTACCAGTAACTATTGCAAAGCGTTCTAATAGTTCTGAATCAATTCTAGAACTTCCAAAACGTTCTAAAATGAATAAAAGTAATTAATTTAGGCTACGTATATATTTTTTAATCTTAAACAACTACACTCACTTAATAGCTTATCATAGTCCACACCAGTTTCCGATTTACTAACAACATTCCAAGGGTCCACTACATCATCCTCTACCTCATTCTTCAATATGTTGTTTTCAGTATATTCTTTTCCGTTCATGTTTTTAGAACAGTAATGACTATTAAATTATTTTATAACTATTCGCTTATTATAATCGACAATCTGTTAACAGTAATATACGAAACTTTAGCAGACTTTCAAGGGTTACGAAAGTATGGTTACGTTCACATAATGATTAACACTGACACCATACTTTCACTGTGGATACACTCATGGACGTATACTAATGTATATGACGTAAACATCGATGGATTAATTGTAATAATAGAAATGATAGTCATAGATATATAACAAGTTTTTATTTAGGATGTGTTTCCCGTACGGCACCTCCGAGCTTTTAAATTTGACCCCTTTTATTATTTTTTAATTTCCTTTTATTGTCATGTTAGCCATTAGTCTAATCCACATATAATCATAAAAATAACCTCTAAATTCATATATTTATTGTTTATTCGGGTGATTTACTATAGTTTTCAATAAATTTGTGTAGGTACAGACTAAACAAAGCGACTGAAATATTTGTTTTAATAAGCTGAACTTTAAAAAAGAAAATTATTATGACAAATTGACAAAAATAGGTGATTGAAAATTGGCTTACAATTAAATTAATAACACAACCTCAACCTTAAAGAGTTAGTTTAAAAAACGATTTTTAAGAACAGCATGCGGTTCCATATGTTTTGTAAGGAATAAATCTGGAATTATAATTATTTCAAATTGGTCCATAATTATGTTTGCCAACTGAAAATACCGTGATGTGCGGCCGCTCATTGCGCAACGTACTAACGTGTTTTCTATCTTTTATTAGTTACGATGCTTTTTAGATTCATTCGCTTGGCTTTAAGTTTTTGCTCCTATGCTATATCTAGTCTTTTTGGGCGTAATGTAGTTTATGTACATGTCTCATGTCTACACGTAGTCAGATCATTCTTTTAAAAAATATAATCGGACCGTGCTAAAGACAGTTCCCAGTTTAAAAGAAAACGGCTATTACAACAGTGGTTAAAACTTGAAACACGAGATTTCTTGTACTCGCGCATAGGTTTGGAATTAATAGCTCTCTGCTAATTGGAAATTAACGAGAAGTTAAGTCCATATTCCTGTAAACAAAAGGACAAGACTTAGCGGTCAGAATTGTGGTACAACAAAAGAAAGAGATGGAACGAAGTTTCGGATAATAACTATCTCTCTCACGATAATGCATAAGCGTGTCATGAAAGAGATAGCACTAGTCCGAAACCATACGCCATCTCCCTCTCTTTTTGAGCAAAGAAATTATTACAACGACATACGGCTAAGGCACGTCCATTTATATATCTATGGAAGTCAATAGGTAAAAGGTTCAATGGTAAAATGTACATTTTATAATTGATCTGTGGTATTTGATTTATTAAAGTGAAAAAGAAATTAGATAATAGTTGTCTATGGCAATAGTGTCTTATCAGTCTTCTCATTCCCAAGCTTTTAATAAAGTCAAAATTACTTATTAATTTATATTTTGTTATATTCAACATGCGGACTGTTATAACATCGCCACAGCTACAGTTACCAATAGATAGTACAGCCCAGTACAGCCGATCCAATGCTGTCAACGTCAGCTGTCGCATGTTAAAAAGCTAAAAACAAAGAAAGACCAAATAACATTCTGAACATTGATGTAGAGTAAAATGCCTTGGTATTTTCCCGAAAGTATAAAGAAGCGGGTATGTGTTTATTTGTTACAAAGATATCTGGGACAATTCTTTGAAGAAAAATTAACTTTAGAACAACTGTCAGTAGATTTGTACAATGGGACAGGATCTGTATCAAAAATTAGCCTTGATGTTCAGGTAAATATCCAATTCTGTATAAACTAAAACGCAATACTTTAATAGCTTTTCTTATTTTGTTAATCTCTATTCAACTTTTTAAATACATCTATATATGCACTGTCAGATAAAAAATTAAAAGGGTTAAGTAAGATAATTCTACCTCGGGGATTTATAAAAATAAAATATAATAATGAAGCTGTGGAACGCTGATCGTGAAATATAATGTTGGGTTTTATTGACTACTTTGCATATTTAAAACAAAGAAAAATTGTAAATGTAAAAAAAGCTGTCTTATCATGTGTTACTTCTTAGATTGTAAAAATGGCAAAGGTCTACATGATGGCCCTCACCCCCGAATGGTGTGGGGGTGGGGGGGATCGAAAGAGGGTGATCACCTGAGTAAAACCCCATAAAAAATTTGCGGCGGTCTCACCCCCATAAAAAGTTATGGGGGTTGAAAGCTGATTATTTTGACAATTTTCATACACTATAATTCAAATAAACTTCAATAAAATAATTATTTTCAAGCGGTTGGAGGTGGGGGATCGAAAGAGGGTATCACTTGAACAAAACCCGATAACATAACATTTTATGGTACAGTGGTGGGGGAGACCTCTTTCGATCCCCCTTCGGGAGTGGGGGCCATCATTTAGACCTTTACCGTGTTTTCTTATTGGAAAACGAAATGCAAAATGTTGCATGTCCTAACTGCAGGATTTATGAAAATCATACTATGAAGTAATGATTGCATTTCTCTAAAGCAAACGTGTGTACTTTAATGTGGTTTATTTACAATTACTGTATTATTCTATTATTCAGTCTAACGTCGATACTTCCTAAAGTAATTGGTCTTTTGATTTTTCTTCATTGAATTTTACAATATCGTCATATATTATATGGTCTTTATTATACAATAACATTAACGGCAGAGAACAGTGTGTTCTGAGAGTGCACAAAAAACTTTTAAATAACTCCTTTTTCATAGGTGCATACCTACAACGTTTTACGTTTCACTTATATAAATACGCAAAATGTTTATTTTCATGTAAACGCAATTAAATAACATTTTTATATGTCTTCTCAGCAATCTTACATATCTTATAAAAGAAAAAACCGAAATTCTCTCTAACAACCTTATAAGTATTGTCGAAAATCCCAATAAATCCCCCAAAATTATCTGAAAATATAACTATAAAGTAATGGGTTAGTTTTTAGGTAAATCATTTCATGTAGAAGGTACAAACTAAACAAACAAATTGGTAATAGTTGAATGTTTGGAAATCACAGACACTGGCTTTTATTTATTCAATTACTTTTCAAATTAGTTTTTGCAAAATTGTAAATTTTATATGGCTTTTGATAAATTTAAAATTTGCAGTAATACACATAGTTAAATTACTTAAAATACCTGATAAACTATTGTCTTGAGTTCGTGCCTTTTTTTGTAATAATTTTTTACCATTGTGAGTAAAAGATATTGTTTAATATTTGAAACATATCTATAATAATACTTCGCAGGCTCTTAATGAGTTGGGTGAAAAACAAAACTGGCCCTTAGAGTTTGTGGATGGTTATTTAGATGAATTGTTTGTATCTGTGCCATGGGCTTCCCTCTTAAAGGATCCGAGTTTCATAGAAGTTAGAGGTCTAAAACTGACTTTACAACCAAAACAAAGAAATGAATCTGGTATGTTATTATACAAGTATGTGGTACTTATTACTTATTAAATATATTGTAATATTTTTTAGCAACTTCTATGTTTGAGTCGATGTGGAGTTCTATGACCAATTCCATGCAGTTAGCCGAAGAGTGTTTTAAACAGGAAAATGTTAATTTATCTGATTCACAGCCACTTGAGGTTATTGAAAGATTTGCTCAAACCATAGATTCAAGTAAGTTCAAAATTACGAAATGAATTTAAAGATATCATTTTAAAATATTGCAGTACTTAGTAGAGTGAGAGTAAAGTTTATTGATACTGTAATACAAATCGAACATGTGCCAAAAGAAAGTCAAACAGGAGTTGCTCTACAAATCAATATTCAAAAGTAAGATTTTTTATTTCATTCAAAATACAGCGAAATCTCCCTTAACAGACACCTCTCTCTAACGAACAGTTTTATATAGTACCATTTTTGTTCCATAAGAACATAGAATAGGACCTCTGCTCAGCGGACTCTCTCTTGTAAGGACGCGGACGGTTTTAAAAGGAACACTAATAACAGGAAACTTCTGCTCAATGGACTACTGTTGTAGATAATCGTGCAGCAGGGGAACATTCTTGAGTCAGTTGATCAGTACTTGTGTATTAATATGGCATAAATGCAATGCTTTGTATTTAAAAAAAATAACATACTTTGTTTGATGTTTGATTTGGTTAGTTGTTGATGCATGTGGCGGTATCCCGCCGAAGGCTCTTTTAGTTATACACTTCGAATTAAAGACTGCTTTTCTATATACAGTTTATTTACACTAACACTAATTGTATTGGTTTTACTTGAATTGGTACAGTACAATTTGATGCCTAATTGATTTGTATAGTTGAATTTGAATTTGATTAATTTGTATAGTTGAATTTTTGAATAAGAATATGCATATGAATACTTTGAATATGAATGAATCTGTACTTTTGGTCCAGGCCTTAAATAGTCTGCACCAAAATAGGATACGCCTCTCAAGTAAAACAGACCCCTTGGTCAACGCTTTTGTTGTTACTATGCACCTTTCATGTACCCAGAGAAAGTCTGACATGACGTAGTTGGGACTTTCCCAACGTTTGATACCTACCTGAAGGGTATAATAAAGAGACCCAAAGCTGTTTGTGAACACAATTTGAAGTTACACAGAAATTAGAACATATAGATATATACAAAATAAATACAAACTAAAAACACTATAAAAAAATATACAAACATACAAATATCAATAACATCGACACCGAACATAGTTAAGAGTGTCTATCGAAATGCATTTTACTAACAAACTTATGAGGAAAGTGCATCAGGCGGTAATTTTAAAAGAATGAACTAATAATTTAAAACAGTATTGTTTATTTAACGTTTAATTGTCATCATAGGTACTTCTTAAATAACGTTTCCCTTTTCTCCCAAGCGAACACCTTTTTTTGGCGGATACTTATTGCCGGTCCTATGAGTGTCCGCTGAAGGGAGATTTGACTGTATTTGTAATCTTTTGAAATTCGTACTATTAAGAAAATAGTTATTGTTGATTTTCAATATCTATTTTAGCATGGAATACACAGACGAAGCAGGAAATGATCCACCAGTTGAGGAGATGACTGATCCTGCAATTAAAGAACACAAAACATACATTGTGTCATCATTTACAATTAAAAATTTTTATCTAGAAGGAGTTACATTATCTACTGTTGAATATCCTAGTAAAGCAAGAACATTCTCTAGATCAGTTGTACAACAGTCTCAAATATTTGAGGATAGTGGAAATTCAGATCCACTGGAAGCAGTTTTGAATGATAATCATGCTGATACCAAAGACAAAAACTCTTCTGCAAGTGTAGGAAATGATGAAAGGCATGTTATTTTATTTGGAAAATTATCTGGAAGACAAGAGGTATATGGTATTATTTAAATCATAATTGGAAAACTCCCAAACTTAATTTATGTACACACTTCATGTAATAAGTTTTGTAATAATCTGTACATATAGGTACTTAAAAGTAATTCGGAAGTAGTATTTGCATTGGTCGTAGGTATAAGTAGTAGTAGTAATTTTGGAGTCTTGGCGCTTGCGGAGTATTGCTTAACATGTCGATCCATAGAAAAAATAAGTTTATCAAAAGCACAGTCAAAAATATCAAAAAAAAAAATACAGGACAACGACAAAATTCACTTCGTGAGGTGTTGTTTTCCACACCGTACCCTTGTGATCCTAAACATGTCCGTCAAAAAAGGGATTAGTAAAAATATACAAATTTAAAAAAAAGTACGATTGCGAGTACAACCCGAGACACCGGCTTACCAACTTACCACCTTACCTACACCGTTAGGTCACCGCAGTCCTTGGTGCGAGACAATCTTCTAGTCTAATATTACTACTACTACTTACTAATATTATAACAGCATCCATTGCTGTCTGCACTGCCTCGTAAAATAATGGATCATCGTGCTAAGCCCTACTCCGCATGTGCCAAGCCTACAAAATTCTTGATCTTGTTATGTCTGTAGACATATTATAAACAACACTCGGTATGATATAGTCCACTTCGTCCCGTGGTGCGTAATCATTAATTTCATCATTTATTACATGTATGCTGAAAGTTCGAATATTCGTGTCTCGGATGACAAGTGATACGCGATGCGAAATTGTCTAGTTTCTACCCGTTGTGTGTTACGTCACCGTAAATATAGTTGTTTCGCTTTGCTATAGGGGGGTGAATGTTCGAGCTTTCAGCAGAAATGTAAAAATAATTTTTATTTATGTAGTCTCATTTGCAGATTAAAGTTCGCTTAAAGCAATCTGAAAGTATTAATGGACCAAAAGTATCTATGGAAATTAATGTTGGTTCATTTACAACATTTCTTTCTCCAAGACAAGTCCATGTCCTGTTAGAATTTGCTAACGGTTTAGCTAGTCCAGACAGTGAAGATACAAGGTGTCTAATGTCGTAATTTCATCTACTCAGTAAATTTTACTAAATGTTTTTTTAGTAATGTCACATCTAAACAGAAATGTTCAGAAAAGCCTATGAATGAAATGGATTTTAAAATAATTGAGCAAGAATTGCAACAACAGTTACATCCTTTAGCTCATCTTCAATCTGCTGGTTTACCTGGCACTCAAGGGTGGTCAGCAGCTCCAGGTTTGATTGAAACAGAATTCTTTGTTATATTTATTAATTTAATTTTAAAATTAGTGTTGCCCACATCAAGCCATCTAAAATCATTCATTTTATTTAGTTTAAACACATAATTTGTATCATTGTATGCGTTATTCAACAAAAAAAGAATAGGTAAAAAAAATGCCGTATAAATACACTTTGATAAAAAAGTAAAATTGTATGTTAAGCAGTCAAAGAGCTTTTCACTATTATAACTGAAAGGTCTACACAAAAAAAGGCGGAAACAAGAATATAAACGGTTTTGCTTTGAATTTGAAGAATTAGAAATTAAAAGGTTCATTAATCATGTCTTTTCTACAGATGAAAGCGATAATGATGAAAACTTCTTACCAATGAAAATTTCCACAGCAGGTGTAATGTGTGATAGTAGTACTTCTTTCGGAAGTAATAGTATGGAATCCAGTACAAATACCAGCATAGCAAGTTCATTTACAGATCCATCTTCGCGAACTAAAAGGAGAGGTATCAGTGTTATAACATTCATTATTATATTCAAGAAGACTTGAGACCTTTTGAATTTGACTTTAGACAGTACCAAGATCGACGGGCAGTGCTTATCGAGCAGCGACTCTTACGTTTTCTCTCCTTTTTTATGATGTTCATTGGATCTTTCGCTTGTGTTTAAGTTTCTGCTCCTATCTCTAGTCTTCTTGATGATATTCTTAAATATATGCTTGAACTTTTAAAAAGAATTGTCTCTTTTTTAGTTAATAATATAGAAACTGATCCTAGTGCAGAAATATCACATTTTCAAATTCGATTAGCATCTTTTGCAATGGTGCTTTTACACGAAGATATTTTAGCACTTCCTGTAGGTGTTGACCAAATCTTAGCACCATCTAGTGTTCAGCAAATGCAAAATACTGCTGAAAGCTTTTTCAGAAATCTTGGTTTGTTTGCTATTAATGGATATGGCAATAAAGATTTTCAAAATGCAAAAGGCACTTTTGAAAAGGCATGCAAATTTAACCATCTTAGGTTGGTATACAGTAAAATACAATTCATGGTTAAATGATATCTTTCTTTATAGAATAATTGCTGCCCCAATACAAATAGAAGGCGATGAAAAAACTACTCTTAGTACATTTTCTATATCAGGTAAACTGATAGTAGCCAAGTTAGAGTTTCTTGAATGTCTCTATGAAAAAGATGACGTGGAGTATGTTCCCCTACTTCAGTTTAATTGTACGGAATCGCCTTCGGTTAATCCCATCTTAAAACCTTGTTTAAAAATAATATTTAAGCATGTAGAAAAAAGTTGTAGGTCTGGTATTACTAGAAGAAAGTGCCTTACAAAGACTGATATTTCGTAAGAATGAATATATTAAAACTAATTACTGTAATGTCTCAATTTATGATTGCAGATTTCTGTTGGATGCGTGTTTAGTTGAAGTTGATATTACCATCGTAGATCGAGTAAATGCTCTTCTTAATCCACAACCGATTTGTATCTCCAAAGCATCCAAGAATTTATACGCTGAAAACAATACTTGGATTGAACCATTGGTTCAAACAGATTCACGACTCGATTTAAAAGTTACTTCACCTCAATTAACTTTAAAATTAAGGTATTTTTTTCTTTACTTCCCATTTATTGCTTATCATAGTACTAAGTACGTATTCTGAAATTATTGTACGTCATTTTCATGGAGATATTTAATTAGACATTCTTTTGTAGATTCCCAGTACCTGATTTTCGTCCATCTCATGATATGCAAAAGAATCCCTGGTGGAAAAGAAATGTCAGACCAGACTATTTAACTTTAAAACTAACTGATTCTTCTGTATCTTCGAGTTGGTATAGTAATCAACTCTACCAACAGTATATTGTAGAATGTAAAGAAGTTGATATACAATACACGGAATTCGAAATGAATAGTTCAATACCTATAGCAAAAGCTGGTGTAAGTGATAAATGTGGAAATTCACTTCCTGATGATTTTTATTTAGTAAGGTAACTTTTATTTTTTCCCTTATACTGTTAAATTAATTGCATGGCTGTTGAATTAAATTTTCGCTCGGCAAGTTCTTAATAAATAATACTGTAATGTAACTGCACAGATATAACCAAAACATTAAGTTAGCACTGTAGTACAGTAAATATACAATATACTATCATATGAGATGCCGGTCAGTAACAGCTGACTGTAATACCGATATGCGCATGCGCTCCTTTCTATTCTCATAGCATATCGCGTCGCGAGACAAAACGTTGCAAAACGTGTCGTTTCATGGCCTTGAAATTTTACTCCCATCGAGCCCACTTCAAGAAGAAAAACGTTTTTCCATAAATATTTAGTTTTCTGTTTCCTTTTTTCTTTTTATTTTAGAGTAAGTGTAGAATGAAAATCAAGACAGGAGCAAAAAAAGAGTTTATTAAAGTAAAGAAACAACTTTCACTTTTGGGTGTAAAACGGTATCAAAGTAGGCTCTAAAATCAATAGTTTACCTTAATAGAATCTTAAAAGGCAAAAGTTTGGTGTTGCTGTAATAATTTTCTTACCCCTGTACTGGCCTTGATTCAACACGATAGTTACTTGCGCTCTCTATTTCTTAGTTTTAATTTAATTTACACTCATATTATTACTTTGAAATCGTACGAAACAAATAACATTCTGCAGTTAGCAGAAAGGTAAATAAAATGCAAATACAAACAATTACTTAAAATTCGTAAATAAAAGGTTATAAATAAGAAAATCACAAAATCAATTAGATACACGCTTGTTGGTTTAATTTTTGCTCTATAAAATGTACTACAACACATGACTATTTTACAAAAACAACTACTACTTTTATCGCAAACAAAAGCTCAGAACTATATTATCAACGTTCAATACAAATCATGTCAGGCAATACTAGATTGAAAGTTAATTTGTACACTTTTAATATATGGTAATTTTTTGTAATTACAAATTGTTTTAGTTGTATGTAATGCTCAACTCAATCTATCAATTGCCGGTCCAGATTTTATTATTTGAGTTTGAAGCTTCGGATTGTAATAAATTTTAGTTTATGTTATGTACAAATTATTGAGCAAACGAGTAAGTCTATTTTATATGTATTTCTAACTTTGCTTAAATGCAAAAAATTTAAATACTGATTATTATAGGCAAGCCTTTATTATAATATAACATAAATTAAAATTTACTTTTATTTTGTTCCACGTCCATAGCACAGTATATTCTGAATGATTTTACTTCCCTCGTTTTATAATCTATACATACTAAAAAAGCGTACGACCAACTTACATATTTACATTATATAAATTGCTAATTTTGCCTTTTAACATAATTGATTAATTGGAGTTTATAAAATTATTGATTTAATTACTTTGTGACTAAATTAAAGTTGTATTTGCATAACTTATTTTTGGTTAATATATAAAAAGCTAATTAAATTATTAATATTTTCAAGGTTAATACTAAAAATTTATCCAATTTTAAAACCAGAAGTAGAATTGGAACAAATGCAGGATACTTGTTTTGATTCTATGACTCAATCAGTTTATGGAGAACTTGGAAATCAAACTGGGAACCACAGTCCTTTCAGTTCTAAACGAACTGTACATGAAAGTGATACACCTCATAATAAACCTCATCAAGGTACCTATACTAAAAGAAATATATATTTTTTTAATAGTTATAAGCATTCACTTCTTAAAATTTATCAATAGTTTGATAAGATTAGTTTCAAAGACATTTATTGTAAATCAGTATATTATTGTTTTACTACATTGTAAACGATAAACATCACTTTTTTTGTAGAAAAAGAGATAGAAGAGCTCATTACACCAGGGGACAAACAAGAAATGGCCAATTTCATTGATAAGACATCCCAATTGGTTAGAATAGGAATCGATCTAAATTTGCCATGTGTTAGTTTACAGTTAGTATCCAAACATATATATGAATTAATTTATAATCGAATAAACAATGATTTACTATTGTGGGAGCCGTGTGCACCTAAACCAAAGCCACAAAATTTTGAAAACATTAATGTGGATAAGTTTTGTTACTTTACAAACATACAACACGAAAGATATTCCATGTGTCGCAGTGGCGTGCAATATGGTAAGTATACATTTGTATTTTAATTTTCGTCTCATTATAACTCGCAATTAAAATTATAAAGCCTTTATATTACAACTTCATATTTTTGTAAATGTTTGTTACAGAAGGTGATAGAATAAATTAGCGATTTCAATGCCAAAGTTGATTTTCAGTTATAACTCACATCAAACAAAATCAGTCAAAATGCTCTCTTTTGCGTATACTTAACAATTGAACGCTAACCAAACAGACCTGAAAATTGAAGTCCGAAGTCAAATTACGTAAACTGTCGTCCAATTATTTCAAAAAGTTAGTCAACTGGATCGAAGATGTGAATTCACTGACAACTTTAATCCATTTTATCAATAAAACGCTTAGCAAAAAGATAAAATGTAAGTCAAATGTTCATCTATTGACAATCTGCGCACATGCTATTTGAATGGTCTATTATACTAATAACTCCTGAACGTTCGCGTCCTTTGTTTACATTCAACTAATTATCAGTTACACATTAAAGAGAGCATTATTTTGCAGTCGGTTTGATATTGTTTAATGTGAGGTATGATTAGGAACCAATGCGTTATCCGACTTTGAAATCGCCTATTTATTCTGTCTTATCGTCCTGTGCATTTGTAAGGGACAGTGTCATAAAATTAAACAATGTATTGTTCAAATTCAGAAACGCATGGTGAATTCTTATTTTTTATTTCAATCACGCGCCCTTGTTAAAATAAAAACGTTTATCAAATAGAAAATAAAATTATACCAATGCTTTTCTAATTTTAGAATCGGAATCTGAATCAGACGACGAAGCAGACATAAATTCAAATGCTTTCTTTTCGGTGTGTGAATCTCGTTTGCGACAAAATCGACCTGTTAACTTCATAGTAAATGAATCAAAAGCCCAAAGTTACTTTGGCTTAAATCTTCACATCGGTCAAGGTTTAATAACACTTCGAACTCCAGTTCGAGATACTTGCCTAAATGTTATACCTGGTCAACATGGTGAATTCGTATTCAGTGTTGAAGATATCAATGTTTTTATTGTATCTGGCTATAAGGGAGATAATAACTTAGGTTATATTTGTGTGCAAGCGCATGATGTCCAACTACATTACTGTGGTCAGTTTTAAGCTTTTTTATTAATTCATTTGCTATTTAAAGAACTGCAGGCAGGATTATTGAAGTTTACTTGTATTGGTTTTGAAAAAATTTAAATCAAATTGAAGTGAAATATCATCATCAAGTCACTGATAGAAAAAAAAGCGTGACAAACATGGATAACATTAATTACAAAACTTTAACATTTAGTGCATATAAGGAAATCTGTAAATAGTTTGAATCAAAGTAGCACCTTTCAAATAAAACATTAACCCTTTCAATTTCAAGTTTTGCGTGAATAATACAATCTCAGTATAACCGGAAGTGATTTGAAAGTATTAGTTTGATACAGTAGAGGGTTGTCTAAAGACCTTATTGTCTAATTTTCAACTTCAAGTTCCTCCAAATCATTTAGTGGGCTAGTTTATTTAACTTGCGTTTTTTGCTGTTATAACTATTTTGTACTTTTTGGACTTCAACCGATTAAAGCTAACATAAGATATTTTCTAATTCTTATTTTCATCAGTCTGTAAAAGTACACATTTATGTATTTACTTCTTTATGAGGAGCTTTCATATATTAGAATTAATAAGTTTGCTATTATTTTCTCATATTTGATATTTCTGATCAACGTATACATGAAAGGGTTCACTTTTATTTAAAATTGTAGAAATGATTTCAACATTAAGTCAAAATCCTCCTCTCAAAGAAGTCGGTTCTGCTGTAGGAAATCATTTGCATACAACTATATATAAATCTGAGAAGGGAGTGTTGATCAATTCTTCTGGTCGTGGTGGTGATAGAGAACAGGTTTCTGTGGCTATAAAAATTCGAGCAAACCATGAAACTCACCATATAAAGGTATTTTGCTGTATTTCTTTAGAATATATAAAATATTAAATGTTTTTTATATATTTAAAGACGATCAGGGTCGCTCTAGGAATTAATAAGAGTACCTTAAGGCATAGAATGTACAATGAACCAAATAATTGGATTTCACAACTAATAGATTTCTTCAATGTATTTGATTATCCTATACCAGGCTATCAACCCAAAGATGTACTAACTGAATTGCATTTAAATTTGTGGGACTGTGCAGTGGATTACAGGTGATATAAAATCTCAAAAAAATATTCTCCATTTCTTCCCTTACTTTTGTAATTTTGTAAAATCGAAGCAAATAGGGTTCTTTCATTTATTAAATACAACATCGCCTTTACGTCTTAGATAAGACATTTTCAAGGTAAGTTTTGGAAGTCTATGTATAACACATTTACATGTATGGTAAAGAAACATGAACCCATTACTTTAACAATACGATTGTAAATATAAAATAATAAATATAGTGATTAAAAACAATGAACATAATAAATAAAATAAATGGGTTAAAAACTACGCGGCAGCAACACTTCGCAATTAATACTCTGTTTTTGGATAGTTTTAATTAGGTTGTTGCATAAATTTTTTAAGTAAGTTTTTGATGATGTACATATCCATATTTGTAAAGTAATTTTTTTTTTTAAATAATTTTCCGATAATTATTTAAAAAGTTTAAGTTTTCGAATTGAAATGGTCCGGAAGTTCCTAAAGAGTCTGACGTCACGATACACTATCGAAGTTTCCCTATTCTCGTCTTATGATAATTACTATGTAAATGTTGCACGCATCCGATCTAGTGCACACATTTATCAAGTTTTTATCGATTTCAAGCAGTCCTGACCCCAGAAAGCAATTACCGGTATTATTTTATACCATGGTGTTCGAGTAGCTCATCGAAGTGATAAACCATTAAAAATGTCGAACTCACATTTTTTTTGCTGCTAAAATTTTGATGATATGGCATAAAATTACGTTCATTTTTCATTAACTTATAATTGCAAAAAACTGAAATCTGACGTAAAACAATACATTTTCAACTGTCATCCGGGCCAAAATGAAGTTGGAAAAACGCAAATTTTCGCGGGCATTTTTGGCACATCCAGAAGTATCTGGGATTTTTTAAAATAGTGTTTTATGCACTAATATGTGTGCTTTTCAACAGATAAAATTAATTTTATATTAAACATAAAATAACGTAGAAACTGTACCACAAAATGACGTCAGTTTTCGTTAGTTTATGTTCATATTTTTCCTGGACCTTTTGGCGCATCCAGATCTATTATCTGGGATATTTGAAAATATGGTGTGAATCAATTTTTTAAACAATTTAAAATAATTTAGAAACAGCCTCGCAAATTACTGCTTGTTTATCGATAATTTATGGTAGATTCATATTTTCGTGGATCGTAACGTTATGGCCAAACAGATATCGTTACATAAACTTAAATATATTGTCAACTTCAAACGCTGGTTTATTGTAAATAAATTAATGAAAAACAAATTCTTTGATACCAATCGTTAATGCGGACATTTTTAAAAATATAGTATATGATTTCAAAAATGAATTCTATATTTTATGGAGCAAGCCAATTGCGGCCTGTGACTAGTTTATACATATTGTTTATCATTTTAATTTTATATTAGTAATATGTATCTTGACCAAGGATTTAACTAATATATTGATTTCCAAGACTCACTTTGAAAAAACCTTTTGCTTGATGCGAAACGTCGGTATGATTTTTTACAAATTAAAAGCTTTAGTCCTATTGGCTTTGAGTTTATAAAACCATAAGAAAACATTTTCAAATATTATTTATTCTGAAGAACTTCGCTAGATAGTTTATCAAAAACTATTACAATTTTTCAGGCCCCTTCACTTGCCGCTCCGCTCTTTACTAACGGTAGGAACATTCAGCATGTCTTCAAATTTATCTGCACAAGCCAACACTTCAACTTTAAGATTTATAGCAGAAGATTGCTATTTATTTCTCAGTGACAAAGCTCCACCGAGAAACGGCATACCATCTTCATCATCAGTTGATTTAAAGAAAGATTATGTTAACGTAATTGACATTGGACTGTTCGAACTCAGTCTCAAAATAAGTGATAAAGTAAGTCACCTATTTTATATTACACTTTTATTAAAAAAACGTTTCTAGCCGAATTCCGTGTAAATTAGTAATTTTTGGAGTTTATTGGAGTTTACTCCTTAAGAATCGTCTCATATATAGCGCACGGTATGAAAAATAGATGGGTAGTAAAATCAAACGTTAACAAAAAGTGAATGGTCACATTTCCTCTGCGTAATATACTCGCGCATCTTATACCGCTTCCTGCTCCTCAGTCTCAAATACACATTTACTCTTTCTCTTTCTTTAATTCTTTCTCAGTATAGCATCAGTACACATGTAAAATAAAACGTCAATTTGTGGAGTGTGAATGAAGAAAAGTTTTATTTTTATGATTTATATCTATTGATATTNCATGTAAAATATCGAACGTCAATTTGTGCAGTGTGAATGATTTAAAGTTTTATTTTTGCTATTTATATCTATTGTTATTTTTACTTACACATAAAGTGAAGTGAATAAAGTTAATAAAATATTGTAAGATATGGAAGAAATATATTCAAGTGATGATGAACGTCAATTTGTGCAGTGTGAATGATTTAAAGTTTTATTTTTGCTATTTATATCTATTGATATTTATACTTACACATAAAGTGAAGTGAATAAAGTTAATAAAATATTGTAAGATATGGAAGAAATATATTGAAGTGATGCTAAAAAAAAATCCGATGAACACGTACATTATTAAGTAGGTTACATAATTCATGTTTACATATTCAGGGTTGTAATCGCAACGTGCGTGGGTATATTATACGCAAAAGAAAGATGCAAAAGTTTCAATTAATATATTTATCAAATTAATTTGAATAAATATATGAATAAATAAATTCATTTATTCCTTTGCCTATTATAGATATTTTAAGATAATCGTTTTTAAGGAGTAAACTCCAGTCACGCGGAGCTGACACACACAATTGTTTCTTTCCTTCTATCAGTAAATAAATATGTTGTTAAATAGTCAATTTTTAGAAAAGTAAAATAATATTGATAAAACTTTTAGTAATGTGGACAGTGCCACGATGAGCGTATTGCATTTGTCTCAGCGTTACAGAAGTAGTCGTAAATACTGCTACGCGTTTGATCGCATAACTTCTATTTGCATGTTTAAATATGGCAATATGATCCTTTTCTCTGAAAGTAACTTGCAAGAAGCAACGTTGGCCGAGTAGTACGGATGGATCATAAGGTTAGGGTAAGGAAGACAAAACTCGCGAATTGAGTGTTGTCGTTACCAAGTATTTCTTTTTAATTGTATACATTATTCAATAGCTTTCTAATTTTGCCTTTTTCAAAAATATCCTCGTTTCATTAATTTTAGTGGTCTATAAGCTATCAAATGAATAAAGTAATAGCCTATTAGGGAAATCAAATTATATCGGTTTGTCTTTTGAATGACGCGGAAAAATCCTGATCTCCATTTAGACGCGCGAATGAATAATCGGAAGTGGTAACTAATTTAACCAATTGCGTAACAATAATTACGGCTTTTTCTGTAATGCTGAAGTAAATACAGTACGCTTAAGGTAAACATGTACCTTTCATTTGATATCATGATATAGGTATATAACGATACTCGCTAAATATTCGTCTAGAAGAAGTTTTCTTTTCATGGTTCCTATTACGTGCGTTTTTGTCACGTAAAATATTTTTGGGTTTTAATATAATAGTGTTTTAATTATCAACATATCTTTATTTAGAAAAGTGGAATAAACCCTCACATCGATCTTCGGGCTTCTAACAACATTGTACACATACGAACCTGCGCTGACAGTGGTCATGCACTTATGCAGTTAATCACCTATTTCGCTAGTGATGGTGATCTTTGTTCAACTAATGAAAACACCAATTTCACGGGTAGTACCAATTCCAGTCCCCGACATCAAATCGATCAAGAACTTGTCAGTGTTGAACCTCAGAACATAAGTAATTTATCTAAAAGTCAACACGAACATGTCAACGACTTATTAGGAGAAGCAATGCAAGAAAGTGTGTGTAACGAAGGTAAAATTATTGTAATCTTACAGAAAATGTTGACGTGAATACATCTTCAAATTCGAAGCATTAGTTAAACTTTCAGCGACACGATTTAAATCCGTTCTGAAACTTACTACTACTAGACGTTATAGCACATTTTAGAAACAGATATGTAAAGTTTTTATATGACGGGAATTTCGCTTTTTAAAGTTCAATCAATTAGTTTAATTGTCATTGACTCACCAGTAAAGTAAACGTCAAAAGTGTTTAAAACTGCACTACGTTTTCAGAAAAAGTGATGGACGATGCGATTTCTGGTGCCAATATCTTTTTTTTCCCTGATGAAGGCAAACAGTTAGGTGACTTAGGGAAACCACCTATTCAAGTTACCCGTGAATTGGGCGACATTTCAAACCAATCTAATAAAGGCAGCGATACTGATGAAGACTTTTGTTTTGTTGGGGAGGATCCTGGTTTAGGTTTATTGGTAAATTTTATATTATTTTTTATTGATATATACTTGCTTTACTCCGTTGGTAAATAAAGAAACAATACAGTAACTTTTGCGTAATGATGTAGCTGCCGAACTAAATTCGTAAAAAATTATATTATAGTAAACTGCGAACTCATCTCAACATGTGTATTCATCTAATGAATATTGATTGAGACACAGTAATAAATTTACCTATTTTACTATTTCTATACTTTCATTAATTCTTAATAAAAATAAAGATTTCTTGTTTTCACACTAGCCAAAAGATGGACTTCCTGAAATCAGATGGCTTATGGAAGATCCTGTTCGCTTAATAGATAATCATTTCTCTGTTCCCATTGGTAAAACGAATCTTCTAATGGCCCCAAAACATTTCCCAACGCCTGTAATGCGTTATACACTTCGTGAAATGACGATAGTTTGGCATATGTATGGAGGAAACGATTTTAAAATCGTCGATCCAAGTAAAAAAAAAGTAGTCGGCTTCTCGGATATTCATACGCATGGAAGTGTGGGATTTACTAATAAGGATAGAGGAATAGTTAGTTTCAATGAGGGTACTAGAAAGAAACAGGAAAGTGACTGGAAATTTTCCGGAGGTGCTAGCAGAGATCAAAACATACTTATGGAATTACAGTTAAATAAGGTAAATTTTATTTAATGTAATATATTTTATATTGCTACAATTATGATACAAACTGAACATAAATTTAAGGTAAAGTAATATATATATAACGCGAGTACATAATTGATTAGCAGCAACTGTGAAAAGCTGAAGGTACAAAAAGTTTTTATTGTATTAAGTATATAAAAGAATCTAAATATAGGTGCAAGCAGCTGTAGGTTTAAATAATAATTTAATAATCAAACAATACTTGACTAATTGTAATACGTCAATAATTTCAGAAACTGCAGTAAAGTGTTCCTTCACATTTATTTACTGGAATTGCTTTTCTCATAATATAAATATTAAAACAATTTCAATCCAAAAGAGTTAATGGGTTGGAAGAATATAAAAAAAAAACATGAAAACCGTGTTTTATTGGGTTTGAAGTAGATATTCTGTTCATGGTTGATAATATAAATAACGATCATGTTTAATTATGTAGTTAAAAAAATTATGCTGAAATTAAGAACCTTGCATAGTGGTTTCATTAAACAATAGCAGTGCTATTATAATATAAATACATATACGTATTCGTTTTTAAATAGGTTCGCTATTATAATATAAATACGTAAGTGGTTTCATTAAACAATAGCAGTGCTATTATAATATAAATACATATACGTATTCGTTTTTAAATAGGTTCGTTTTCAACATGAAATTTATCCGGAAGCTTCAGTACATTCCTCCAGGCAGGTTTTGTTGATCTCTGAGCTAGAAATTAGAGATCGTTTGGCAACTAGTGCAATTAATAAATTTCTGTATCAGTATACTAGTCAAATTCGCCCGAAGCAGTCTCACGCCAATATGGTAATATTTTAATATTCAGAAAATTACATTTAAAGTATTATTCATTTTTCAATTTCAGATAGTAATCAAAGCGGTACACTTGCGATCGGATCCAACTTTAAAGACTGAAGAGTGTTGTTTAAAAATTTCATTGCTTCCGCTTAGATTTAATATTGATCAGGATTCATTATTATTCTTAATTGACTTTTTTAGTGAGTTGAGTAATGCCAAAAGTAAACCAGGTACATGTATAAGATTTATTACCATTACATTGAAATTGAGAGAACGTATTGACGAAATTTTTATTAGAGGGATCAAGTACTACCCAGTCGAAGCACAGTACACCAACTCATCAGCCCCCTGTAATGACTGTAAATGTGGAAAATGAAAATGAAATTGCGGAAAAGGCCCAAAAAATAGTGGATGAAAATTTACTTATTCTTCTAGAAGAAAATAAGAGAAGTGAAGATGACAAACAACCAAAAAAAATCGCATCATCCAGCGAAGTTGGTCTGCCAATTTATTTCAGGTAATATTATGTGTGAAAGAAGGACTTCAACATTTTACTAGTTGTTTTTTTTATTGTAGAAGTGTTGTGTTTTCCCCAGAAGTTCTTATAAAAATAGATTATCATGGAAAAAGAGTCGATTTTACTCACGGACCTCTTCAAGGTTTAATTATGGGTTTAGGTCAACTTGATTGTTCTGAATTAAAACTAAAACGTATAAGCAACAGACACGGTATTCTCGGTGTAGATAAACTTCTTAGTTATTGTTTATTTGAATGGTTGAATGATATAAAGAAAAATCAACTTCCTAGCCTTTTGGGTGGAGTGGGGCCTATGCATTCTTTAGTACAATTATGTAAGTTTTGAACTAGATAAATATTCCAGTAGAAAAATAAGCTACATCAATATTGTAGTTCAAGGAATTCGAGACTTATTTTGGTTGCCGATTGAGCAATATCAAAAGGATGGCCGTATTGTAAGAGGTCTTCAACGTGGTGCTAACAGTTTTACTACATCCACTGCAATGGCTGCTTTAGAACTTACTTCAAGAATTATACATCTCATACAAGTACGTTATAATTGTTTTTTTTTTATATATCTGCAATTATTTTTTGTGTAGATGACCGCTGAAACTGCCTACGATATGGTGTCTCCTGGTCCTAGTGTAAAAAGAAGATCAAAAGCAAAAGGTCATAAGAAGCGATACTCTCAACCTCAAGATATCAGAGAAGGCGTAGCAAATGCTTACATGGTCGTTAAAGAAGTATGTTTTTGTTTACATTTGATTATATCTCATGTTCATTTTAATGTCAATTCACGTATCTTTTATTTATTTACTTAGCTTTCAAAAAAAATTAATAAAACAAAGTGGTATTTCCGTAGTCGCAAATCATATTTGATGTAGGAATAATTAAATACTGAAGTGATTTAAATTTTATTTTAACGTAACACTTACAGCTGCAGTGATATACTTCGTGCTGTTAAATGTTTACAGCTGGAGTTTCTTTCTCTTTCACGCTTTTCTCTCTATCCTCTATCTTTTCAAGCACCAACAGTGGGTAGTATCGATTTTAACTCCCTCTACACTTAGTATAACACATTTCCGACTTAGAGCGTATAATATACATGTTCTAAGATTTCTGATGCATGAAATTAGTCCCATATCGAATCGGTAAGATGTTACACATCAAAAATTTAAGCTCCAAACCACATTGACACTATCATATTAAAAAAATTCGTTCAACCAGCCGTCACTAATAAAAACGGGGCTTATTTTAAAACTGTCTGCGTTTATCTGAAAGCAGTACACAATACTCGTATAAAATTGTTATCGTCTTAGAAATGTCATTTTTTAAACCGAATTTTATGTTTTATTACTAATTTTATTATTTATAACTTAAACTAACGATACTAATAGAAGATTTGATGGCTTCTCACAATTCAAATATGGACTTCTTTTACGCTCTAGTTGATAAATTGAACACCGCAGGAAGATTGAGACAATTCAGTCAGTTCG
>NW_020439009.1:155306-167600 GCF_000699045.2 Agrilus planipennis | reverse complement strand
AAGACGCCGCTGTTGCCGCCCGGATAGGGGACCGTTCGGCACGGGATAAACCCCCGCTGACAAACGTGGCCATTCTCGCCATCTCTTATCCACGTAAACACTCTTATTACACGAACAGCGGGGAGCATTTTAATTCTCGTCGAATAGGAGCACCACCGTTTTCACTTTTCGTTATTTGCAAAAAGCATAGGAAAAAAAAACAGAACGGTATTAGTGCATATTAAAAGATTAGAAAAAGATGTACAATTTTGTCTACTTTGTATTAATAATACTTATTAACATCATGAGAAAAGAAAAAAAATACAACGTATAATTATACAACACGCTACTGAAGTGAAACTTCTTCAAACACACGAACATATCGAGATAGGGGTTAAGGAATTGGTTTAATGGTATTATTTGTACACTATGCTTCGCACGGGTGCAATGTTGATGGTAAATATACTATAGAATGTCTTTATATACAGCAATCACAGCTTTTTTGTCATTAGACAATAAAACCGGCCGGTACCGCCGCAACCGCTATGTCCCTGCATTTTAAGTGTATAATATCTTCGAAAATATTCATTTAAATTACATGTTGTAAAGGGCCATATTGATCTATATTAAATGCACAATGTATTTAAATGTACTTAATTGAATAAGGATTAATGCTGTATTGCTTAAAATCGCTTCGTAAATAAGCCATTATTTCTCGTAAAAAGTAAAGGATAAAAAATGGTTATTGTGGGTTATCCCTAAGAGATAGACATATACCATCCCGGACGTTTTTGTAGACCTTTTTAAGGTGTACAATACTGTAGTATATTATTTTGATCTATCTCGTAGGGTTCAGCCAGCGTTTGCAATGTAAGCGCAAAAAAAATGTGTTTATTTACAACATCACATTACAAACCTTTAAAATTGTCAATGTTTCTCTACTATATTATGCATGTGTTATACATATAAACCTTCCTCTTGAATTACTCTATGTATTAAAAAAACCGCATTAAAATTCGTTGTGTAGTTTTAATGATCTGAGCATACATAGGGACAGACAGCGGGGGAAATGCGTTGCATGATTTCGGTACATAGCAACTCGCATAAAAATGAACTTACCCTACCGTGCGTAAAGAAGTTTCACTTCAAAAAGTGTAACATTTCACTACTAATTAAAAAATAGGCCTAATTAGCAAAATATTGTATCCGAATAAACATATATTCACCTGAATACAGAATTGATAGACTGTTATGCGGGATGTCTATTAGGCTATGACGCAACTTGAAGAAGTTATTTTCAGAGTTATTCTAAGAATATATTTATTAATTATTTTTTTGAAAGCGTTTTATTTATTATGAAGTTGCAGGGCGATAAAAGTTTTTCGACAATAATACTGTAATATCTAATCTAAATATTATATGTAAAGCTTCTTAATCTACAATAACTGTTGAAAATGACTACTAGAGTTGTAGAATGCGTTTCCTATCTGCTCCTTATTAACTAATTGGAGTTTTTTCGTATTGAATAATCCGATTTCTCAAATCTTCCTCAACTTTTAATAGTGTCAACTAATTACTTCAGATGACATTATAGATAGTACCTACAATAATCAAGAAGGTTTAAGTCCGGGGATCAAGTAAGTCATAAGTCACTTTGACCAATTCAGCGATCTTCACATGTTGCTGTTAAAAACTCACAAGCTATTTCTGATATTCGGAACTGTTTTTAAGCAGTCGAAACGACACTTCATAATTATGCATTAAAAGCTTTTGTGATGTTGGATTGAAACAGTACCAAGTAATCTATCTAGAAAGAATGTTATACATTTTAAATTAAAATTTGTGTACAAGCAGTAATACTTGAAAAAGTCTGAAGATGGTTTAAATAAATCGAAGCAGTACAAAAAGCAAACAATTTGTTTAATTAGTTGACCGCCCCTCTGGAAATAAATAAAACAATAAACATTAAATTTAATGCATACTTACCTACTTACGTTAAATGAAAACTATATAGATACACTTGAGAAAATTGATACAGTTGGCCTCTACTATATGAAAGTTGATCGTAATGATATTTGGTAAAAAAACACTTTTTGAAAACTTTCACTTAATTNAACTTTAAAGACTGAAGAGTGTTGTTTAAAAATTTCATTGCTTCCGCTTAGATTTAATATTGATCAGGATTCATTATTATTCTTAATTGACTTTTTTAGTGAGTTGAGTAATGCCAAAAGTAAACCAGGTACATGTATAAGATTTATTACCATTACATTGAAATTGAGAGAACGTATTGACGAAATTTTTATTAGAGGGATCAAGTACTACCCAGTCGAAGCACAGTACACCAACTCATCAGCCCCCTGTAATGACTGTAAATGTGGAAAATGAAAATGAAATTGCGGAAAAGGCCCAAAAAATAGTGGATGAAAATTTACTTATTCTTCTAGAAGAAAATAAGAGAAGTGAAGATGACAAACAACCAAAAAAAATCGCATCATCCAGCGAAGTTGGTCTGCCAATTTATTTCAGGTAATATTATGTGTGAAAGAAGGACTTCAACATTTTACTAGTTGTTTTTTTTATTGTAGAAGTGTTGTGTTTTCCCCAGAAGTTCTTATAAAAATAGATTATCATGGAAAAAGAGTCGATTTTACTCACGGACCTCTTCAAGGTTTAATTATGGGTTTAGGTCAACTTGATTGTTCTGAATTAAAACTAAAACGTATAAGCAACAGACACGGTATTCTCGGTGTAGATAAACTTCTTAGTTATTGTTTATTTGAATGGTTGAATGATATAAAGAAAAATCAACTTCCTAGCCTTTTGGGTGGAGTGGGGCCTATGCATTCTTTAGTACAATTATGTAAGTTTTGAACTAGATAAATATTCCAGTAGAAAAATAAGCTACATCAATATTGTAGTTCAAGGAATTCGAGACTTATTTTGGTTGCCGATTGAGCAATATCAAAAGGATGGCCGTATTGTAAGAGGTCTTCAACGTGGTGCTAACAGTTTTACTACATCCACTGCAATGGCTGCTTTAGAACTTACTTCAAGAATTATACATCTCATACAAGTACGTTATAATTGTTTTTTTTTTATATATCTGCAATTATTTTTTGTGTAGATGACCGCTGAAACTGCCTACGATATGGTGTCTCCTGGTCCTAGTGTAAAAAGAAGATCAAAAGCAAAAGGTCATAAGAAGCGATACTCTCAACCTCAAGATATCAGAGAAGGCGTAGCAAATGCTTACATGGTCGTTAAAGAAGTATGTTTTTGTTTACATTTGATTATATCTCATGTTCATTTTAATGTCAATTCACGTATCTTTTATTTATTTACTTAGCTTTCAAAAAAAATTAATAAAACAAAGTGGTATTTCCGTAGTCGCAAATCATATTTGATGTAGGAATAATTAAATACTGAAGTGATTTAAATTTTATTTTAACGTAACACTTACAGCTGCAGTGATATACTTCGTGCTGTTAAATGTTTACAGCTGGAGTTTCTTTCTCTTTCACGCTTTTCTCTCTATCCTCTATCTTTTCAAGCACCAACAGTGGGTAGTATCGATTTTAACTCCCTCTACACTTAGTATAACACATTTCCGACTTAGAGCGTATAATATACATGTTCTAAGATTTCTGATGCATGAAATTAGTCCCATATCGAATCGGTAAGATGTTACACATCAAAAATTTAAGCTCCAAACCACATTGACACTATCATATTAAAAAAATTCGTTCAACCAGCCGTCACTAATAAAAACGGGGCTTATTTTAAAACTGTCTGCGTTTATCTGAAAGCAGTACACAATACTCGTATAAAATTGTTATCGTCTTAGAAATGTCATTTTTTAAACCGAATTTTATGTTTTATTACTAATTTTATTATTTATAACTTAAACTAACGATACTAATAGAAGATTTGATGGCTTCTCACAATTCAAATATGGACTTCTTTTACGCTCTAGTTGATAAATTGAACACCGCAGTTGTTATAGTATTGTCTTTTGTTTCTTGTTTTAAGTCTCATGTAACTTTTGAATCCAGATATAATGCATCTCTAATATCCTTCAAAAGGTATTCATCATTAGGCCATTACGAGGCGATATTATTTAAAGTCTCAGAAAAGTGTAACGTTACAGTGTAATGTATCAATTTAAACTTACAATTAGTTATAAATTTAAAGGAAAGGTATAATGGCGTTTTTAAATGAAACTTTTTTTCTTATTACTGCTTCCTTTAAAATGTCAAAATGAGTAAATTATTTACCTTTTAAATTTTTTATATTTGAGTAGTAAAAATAAGTAATCATCATAATAATTTCATATTTTTTTTATCTATATATCTTTCATATTTAAGTTCAGCAAATATAGGAAATGCAACTTGCAAGTAAATCAGAAATATCTATATTAATTATTTTATTTTAGGGAATTGGTGAAACAGCTGACAATATTGTGCGTGTAGCACATCAAGAACATGAACAAAAAGGTTACAGTGGTGCAGTAGGGGGAGTTTTAAGGCAAATTCCTCCTACTTTTGTCAAACCAATCATTATAGCATCAGAAGCCACGAACAATGTCTTAGGTGGGATGAAAAGTCAGTTAGTTCCAGATGCACGTCGTGAAGCTAATCAGAAGTGGCGAAACGAAAATGATTGTTAAATTTTAAACGGATAATATGTGATATGACCTGTTAATGTAAATAGCGCTGCTCTTTTATCATATGACATATAGGTTTTCTCAATAGGTTTCCTTCTTGTGCTTATAGCATGTTAAGTATGACTTGACAGTTAGTTAATGAATATTTTATTTTTACAGTGAAAGCAAATTTCAGTCAGTTTGCTTTGCTTTAGAAAATTTTTATAACCAAAAAAAAAATACAATATGGTAGTCTTTTTCTTGAGAATTGATAAATTTAGGTGATACTATTTTGTATAAAGTATTTATCAAGGTAAAACAGAACAAAATTTCAATGCGCACAATAGATGGCTAAGGTAATGTATCAAAAAATCGGCAAGTATTTCATTGTAATTTTGGTAAATGTCCAGAAAGCAGCGAGAGGAGTAATAAGGACCAAAGGAGAATATATTACTATTTACAAATAGTTAGGGATGTGGAATATTTTAGTCCTAGGGTTGATGACCGTATGATAATGAAGATGGGATCGTTGGTTAACCTTTTAGAACATTAAATAGTTATTCGTGGATAACGGAAGAGACACAGAAACACAAGGGCCCTACCTCATCTTCATTTGTGGAGCTACTTCCTCCGAACTATGGTTCCACAATCTAGGCATTTAAGTGCATAATTCGTTGGCTTTTGAATATATTCATAAAAACATAAGATCAGTGAGTCTACTATTCATTAAAGAAAATTAAAACAAAAGTTACAAATACATGAACAGAAAAACCGAATAGTTCCTAAATTTTTTTATTTTTTTGTTTAAATTATTTCTATAAGAAAACACTAAATTGTAGTAGTTTTTTGACATGCCCTTATCTTTACCAATACCTATTTGAAAGTTCTTTACTTTATTAATTTGTTAACTAGGTATATAAAATGACCCCCCCCCCTATACTATTTGGAGCACTCTTGGTGTAGTATTTCTAGTTTCATGACTAGTTTTTATCATTGTATTAAGTGTACAAAAGATAATTTTAGTTGTATATAATACCAGTTAAACAATTTCAGAGTTGTATTGAAAACCAACTGAGCAACTAGTGGCTTTGAAATAACCGCAATTTTTATATTCATATATAACAGTTTTAGTCATTATAGTACAAGGCGGTATATGTTATGTTTGGATGAAAAAGGTAGTAGGTATGCTAAATTTTTGTTGGAATTTCAAAAGTCATAATGAAAGATAGTTTCACTGTGCAGACACAAAACTGTGTATCAAAAAAAAAATCGTTTTCTTCATCAAATTACGGCGTATCATAAATTATTGACTTAATAGAAAAGTCATGCGGAAGAAAAATTTTCGTAATTAAATTTCCTGCGATTGTTTGCAAATCACAAAATTAATTTTTTCGATTTTAAAAATTTAAAAACGCAAAAAAACTTAATATGTGCTAACTTGAAGATTTTTTTTCACATACTTATACTACCCCTAAGACATTCATACTTAGCTAAAGAAAACTTTTTATTTTGATAAATAATCACAATAAATTTCACCTAGATCGAATGTATAGTTTTTGCATAGGTAATTATTTTGTAATTTACGCTGTGTAAATAAATTCAAATTTTCAAATTGTTGCTGAGCATTTTAGACGTGAAAATATTTGACATTCTTTTTCCACACAGCTTAAATTATTATGCAAAAACTATAAATCCGATCTAGATGAAATTTAGTGTGATTACTTATTATAATAAAAATTTTTCTTTAACCAAGTATGAAAGTTTAACAAGTAGCATAAGTATGAAAAAAAATCTGCAAGTAATATATATTTTTATTTATTTTTTTACAATGGAGAAATTTAATTTTTTGATTTGCAAACAACCGCGCCTTGTAGGAAATGTAATTACGAAAATTTTTCTTCCTCATTTCACTTAAGCTAATAGTTTTTGAGATGTACGCCGTAATTTAATAAAGGAAACAAGATTTTCTTAACTAGATGTTTAATAAAAAGTTAAGCCGCCGGTCCGCATAGTGAAAATTCGTTTCCTTAAGACTATTGGAAGTGTTTACAACGAAAATCTAGCATACTACCCTTTTCACCCAAAACAGATACCGCCTCGACTATTAATTAATATCATTTTTTATACAAATCGCTTCGTGTAGGTACCTTAAAATGTTTATGAAGCAACACATATATTGTAATGTAGTACATTATTATATATATCTTTTTTATATTCTGTGTAATACTACAAATAAATCAATCTATAAAATGTAAAGCAATACCGACTATAGTAATTTCCTTTGCGATCGAAAATAGTGTAAATATCAGGCACCACTGGCACTGGCCGTATTGGGCTGTATCATGCCGTGTGTCGTTTGCTACTCGAACCGAAAGCGAGAAAGGTAGACATGCGGTACTATTATTCGTCACATATGACGGAATTTCAATATTCGTATCTGTTTAGTTCGGGTGACAACTGATATACCTTGTGAAATAGTCTATTTTTGGTTCATTCCGCAGTAAATGCAGTTGTTTGGGTTTCGTATAGAGGGACAAATGTATGAACTCTTGATAGAGATGGAAATATCCTTTTCCTATGCTTAATATGTTTTTATCTCAATTGTACGTGTACATACACGTGTTTACTACAATAAAACTTCGCGTGCATAAAAATTTTTAGCGAATGTTAGGATTGAATAAGTTTTTGTTATCTGATAAATGCTGTAATGTTAATTTTTACAGGTGATCTTTTTATACTAATAAAACAAGGTAAAGCATCCAACTGTTTTCTGTTTAATTTATTACTAGCCTTTACCACATGAAAATATTTCCAGTTCGTTATAAGAAACACAATTATATTGTGAAAATTCATTTTGGAAATTTTAATCCACTACAAACTACTTCAAATTAATGTGGGAAACTTGCTTAGTGGTCATAGCATTGGTGCGTAAAGCCAAAGGTCTCAGGTTCGATTCCCGGCAAGGGCGTGACAACGGCAACAAAGATTTTCCACATTAACTTGAAGTAGTTTGTGGCGGATAAAAATTCTAAAATGAATTTTCAAATTAATATTTCATATTAACCACTATTAAAAATTAAAAATGTCTAAGAAATACAGTTGTTGTAACCAATAAATATTGTAGATTAGTTTAGATTACTTCTAATATCCTCTTCTTTATGTTTATACAGGGTTTTTCAAACTGAGTGGTACCTGAATTAAACGTTTTAGGGAAACTAAACGTGTAAGAGATCTGAAAACATGGCAGTAGGGATTGATTATCTTATGATCGTTTTAACTGAAATAATTTTCCGGTTATCCTGAAAGTTGATGCCATGTTTGTTATTTTAAATGGAATGGTAGAGAAGTAAATATTAGGAAGGGAGTCAGACAAGGATGCACATTGTCACCTCTACATTAAAGACAGTACAACTGTAGCGATAGATAGAGAAGGGTAAAAGATTAGTATGCTTAGATTTGCAGATGATATAGCAGTATCAGCATCTAGCAAGGAGGAGTTAGAGATAGCTTTAAATAAAATGGAAGCGGTACTGCCAAAACAGTACTGTATGAAAATAAATAAAAGTTAAACAAAAATACTGGTACGCAAGGGAAGAAAAAGTAGGGAAAGAACGAATATAAAGAAAGGAGACGAAAAATTAGAAGTGGCTGATTTTAGATATCTAGAAAGTCAGATATAAGTCAGGACGGAAGAAGTAGTAGGGATATAAAACAGAGAATAGCGCATGGTCGTGTCGCCTTCAATAAAAAGAAGTCACTTCTGTGCTCGCAAACGGTTAATTTAGAAATTCGAAAAAGGTTGTTAAAGATGTATGTTCGGAACGCGGCAGTGTACGGGTGCGAAATATGGACAATAGACTCGACGGAAAAGAAAAGGTTAGAAGTGTTCGAAACGTGGTATTACAGGCGAATGATGTGGACTGAAAAAAAAAAGTACAACGTGTAATTGTACAACACGCTACTGAAGTGAAACTTCTTCAAACACACAAACATACATAGGGGTTAAGGAATTGGTTTAATGGTATTATTTATACACTATGCTTCCCACGGGTGCAATGCTGATAGTAAATATAGTAAGGATAAAAAATGATTATTGTGGGTTATTCCAAAGAGATAGACATATACCATCCCGGACGTTTTTGTAGACCTTTTTAAGGTGTACAATACTGTAGTATATTATTTTGATCTATCTCGTAGGGTTCAGCCAGCGTTTGCAATGTAAGCGCAAAAAAAATGTGTTTATTTACAACATCACATTACAAACCTTTAAAATTGTCAATGTTTCTCTACTATATTATGCATGTGTTATACATATAAACCTTCCTCTTGAATTACTCTATGTATTAAAAAAACCGCATTAAAATTCGTTGTGTAGTTTTAATGATCTGAGCATACATAGGGACAGACAGCGGGGGAAATGCGTTGCATGATTTCGGTACATAGCAACTCGCATAAAAATGAACTTACCCTACCGTGCGTAAAGAAGTTTCACTTCAAAAAGTGTAACATTTCACTACTAATTAAAAAATAGGCCTAATTAGCAAAATATTGTATCCGAATAAACATATATTCACCTGAATACAGAATTGATAGACTGTTATGCGGGATGTCTATTAGGCTATGACGCAACTTGAAGAAGTTATTTTCAGAGTTATTCTAAGAATATATTTATTAATTATTTTTTTGAAAGCGTTTTATTTATTATGAAGTTGCAGGGCGATAAAAGTTTTTCGACAATAATACTGTAATATCTAATCTAAATATTATATGTAAAGCTTCTTAATCTACAATAACTGTTGAAAATGACTACTAGAGTTGTAGAATGCGTTTCCTATCTGCTCCTTATTAACTAATTGGAGTTTTTTCGTATTGAATAATCCGATTTCTCAAATCTTCCTCAACTTTTAATAGTGTCAACTAATTACTTCAGATGACATTATAGATAGTACCTACAATAATCAAGAAGGTTTAAGTCCGGGGATCAAGTAAGTCATAAGTCACTTTGACCAATTCAGCGATCTTCACATGTTGCTGTTAAAAACTCACAAGCTATTTCTGATATTCGGAACTGTTTTTAAGCAGTCGAAACGACACTTCATAATTATGCATTAAAAGCTTTTGTGATGTTGGATTGAAACAGTACCAAGTAATCTATCTAGAAAGAATGTTATACATTTTAAATTAAAATTTGTGTACAAGCAGTAATACTTGAAAAAGTCTGAAGATGGTTTAAATAAATCGAAGCAGTACAAAAAGCAAACAATTTGTTTAATTAGTTGACCGCCCCTCTGGAAATAAATAAAACAATAAACATTAAATTTAATGCATACTTACCTACTTACGTTAAATGAAAACTATATAGATACACTTGAGAAAATTGATACAGTTGGCCTCTACTATATGAAAGTTGATCGTAATGATATTTGGTAAAAAAACACTTTTTGAAAACTTTCACTTAATTTTTATTAAATTCTTAACAAGTTTCGACCTACAAGGCCATCTTCAAAAGAAGGATTAATATAGCATTAATAGCATCAATCCTTCTTCGGAAGATGGCCTTGCAGGTCGAAACTTGTTAAGAATTTAATAAAAATTGAGTGAAAGTTTTCAAAAAGTGTTCTTTTACCAAATATCATTCTTAAAAATTTGTTTAAACGTTCGCCTTCATGCCTATAAAATTAGTACTGATTATCATATTAGGTATAACAACGTTTTAATAAAATTTTGTAGCTGTTAAGTTACATCAAAAGAGATATTGATGTCTAAGTATTATGCATTTTATTGTGATAAACAAACAATACGTATAAATAAGCAATAAAACAACAATGTATGAAATATTCTGTGTTTAATAGATAGTAATACAAACATATCATAAATTACATAAAAGAATCACAAATGGGAATATGTACAGATGAGAAAGAATAAGTCCACAATTGACGTACGTGAAATTTGTCGTAATGGGTTTGAAATTAGTTAATCATTAATTTAATCTTTTTGTCCACTATGTCGAACTGATGCTTTTTACCGATAATGCTCCAAACGGAAGCAATGTTTTCTAAGAGCACATTGATCGGTATGACGAAAACTATGCTACATAAACACGCCGCGAACCGTACGAGGCCTACCCTCTTAACATCCACCGATTTGATCACACCGAAAATGAACATGTAGACGCTCACTGCCGTTATAAACGACGAAACGTAGTCTATGAATGCTGGATACGGTACGGGGTATACGCTGGAGAACAGTATGTTTGATGTGAGAAGAGGCAGAAAGATGTAGTTGTACACCTGACAGGCGAGAAAAATTCGTTTGGACCATGGAAGTTCTTTGGAATGGACCACCAGAAGCACTCCTTGATACCATCTTTTTCGCTGTTTGGTGAAGTCCAGGATGCTGAAAGGCGATTTTTCCCACATTTCACCCTCGATGAAGTCGAATGTGTAACCCATATTGTATGCTTTCAAAGCAAAATAAGAATCTTCGGCTATCGAACCATCGGGACCGTTATCATATGATACTGTCTTTTCTGCTCTTGCCTATAAACATTATTAATTGTTATTTACAAACCTCTAGTGTTGACCAAATATAGTCTTGTTCTTGTAGTTTTGTGTTGTCTTGCCTTGGTCTTGCACATTTAGCAAGATCAACAACAAAACCAAAACTTACACATGCTTGCATGTCTAAATAAAAATTAAATACACAAGACCTATTAGCGAAATTCTTACCCAAATTCTAATACAGTTACAAAATAGAATGAAATAACTCAATGAAAATTTTATATAAGGAAATGTAAACAAATTGCATTAGTTCTAGAATTCCAGCATTTTACTGTAACAGTTCCTTTGCTAAACAGAATTAAACGTAACATAGTTTGAAAAATGCTCTGAAAGAAATCCAAAAAGATTAACATAAGCATGGGCGTAAGGAGAAATTTTTCCCAAGGGGAGTCGTACAGTTTCAGTAGCTGTAAGTTTATATACCCGAGATAAAAATGTTCAGTTTCTCAGATTCTCTGAAAGCGAGACTCGAGTCTCCGTCTCTCATCGAGTCTCTCTGGTGTCGCTGAGAGAGACTGTCGAGAGACTGTCAAAAAAACTGTTTAGCGTCTCTGAGCGAGAGACTCGAGTCGCTCATAGAGAGATCATCATTTCGTATCCAGTCTCTGAACGAGAGACTCGAATCTCTAAACGAGAGACTCGAATCTCTGAGTTAACAATTTTATCGTTCGAGTCTCTCATACATAGACTGCGAGAAATCCATAAAAACATCTAGGCAATAACTGAGAGACTGTGAGAGACGCTCTTAGAGACGCTGAAAGACTGAGAGACTGGAGAGAGACTGAAAATTTTTGTCTAGGGTGAGTTAGTGTGTTTGGTTTCTATGTTTTTTAAACATTGTGTCGATATTGTGACTTATCAGAGCAATAAGCTTGCCAAGGGAGGGGATCTCCTACCTATCTACCCCCATTATTGAAAAACTCATCTACTTACACTGATCATGTTTAAAATGTGTTAAAAGTGTCAATGCTTAACTGTATTGCGAGATGTACGGGGTGTTCTAAAGTTAAACAAAAATTAAATTTTATATTCATTTTTACGATTTTCTTCTTGAAGAATAATGATAAAAAAAGAAACCTAAATTTCGCAATAGTAAGGACAGATCCGAAA
>NW_020439009.1:129450-152723 GCF_000699045.2 Agrilus planipennis | reverse complement strand
GCAAGCCATATTTACGGAACAACCTGATTTCCCAAATCTGTTCAAAGTAGTGTCACTTTTGCTGTCCGTTCCGGCCACTTCAGCATTTACAGAAAGAGTATTCTCTGTTATGAACGCAAAGTGGTGGGACGATAGGAATAAAGCTTCATTAAAACTAATTAAAAATGAATTTTTAGTTTACTTAAATCTTTGTTTGCCATGTTTAGAGGCTATTAATGTATTTAAGAGCAACTGGCTCCTAGGTGTAACAAAAAATATGTTCTTAAAAACAAAAAATAAAATACTTTATTTTTATGCTGAATACTTTTTTTTTAGTCGAGAAATACTTTATGTAAAGCCTGAAAAGGTGGCAACCCTAGTGTTAATTGACAACTCATTAAATTTTAAAGTATTTAGCGTCTATCAATTTTCATTTTTTGCTAAATTAACCTCCAAGTCGCTTTTTTGTTTCTCCAAATTTTAATCTTAACTAAATGCAAGTTACTACATGTTTACTTTGTATATGTATAAATATACTACTTCAACATCCGTCAACCGTCGATCTATCCTAATGTGATGGTGGTTAGGTATGTACCATACTCGTACGGTGCATTAACGTATACTGTCAGTCCCCAATCGCAAAGGCCAACAGCGCTGCTCTGGCTGTTGGTTTAAGGGGGTTTGCGAACCGTACTTCCCGTTACACGGAAACAAAGGGCCTTCTTGGAAATCGCCGATTTCGTGCTGAAGCCGCCGAAGAGGGTTAGTCATTAACAGGGATCGGAGCATGCCTCTCGCCGCACAATAATAAAACTTTCACAGGATAGGATACACACGTATACTCATCCGTGTGTCCTTGAGCCCAAATCGACGAACTGCAATTTCAAAATTTGACGTCCCACCTATCTACCCCTACTCCGTTTAGTCTTCATACCTACTGTTTGTAACAAATTTTTATTTACAAAAATTTTAAGAGTAATTTTTGAATGTTTATCGGGAACTATTACAAGGTAAATCTAAGAACGCTTACGTAACCAATCACGTTGTTTGAAGGGGAAGCAAATAGAATTTGTCAACTTATTTTTTTTAAAAAATTAGATGTTAATAAAAATGTACTTAAATAGATATAGACATTATTATTGGAAGTCTTATATCAATAATAAATAAAGAAAACTACAGTTTGTAGAATCATGCAATAAAAATTGCAGAATATTTCTTATACTAGTAGTGGGTCGTGAGAAAAAATTATTAGTTTTGACAATAAAATACAAATTAAATAGGCAATAATGCTGGTCTTAGTTTTACTTATTTTATTTGTCAAAGACCATAGGACGATAAGCATAGTGAATCGGCCCCACAGGTATATATGGATTATTTTTTGAGGTTATATTGATACTAATGGGATACGTTAATTCTGAAAATTTTAGACCTCTATTTGGTTTGGTTTTTGAATAAATGTAGAATAACCTCTCAAATCATTAAATCGATTAAAAAGGTACGCCATATTGAAGAACAATAAAAACAGATTTTTTTTATATATAGAACCCGTAAATAAAATTTCAGTCAAATAGAAAATGTGTCGGTCAATTTTTGTCCAAATCTGTCTGGTTCGTAAAAGAATGTCTCATTTATGCTTATTCATACATTTTTCGGAAATTGTGAATTAAATTGGAATAACCACATAAAGAACATATTAAACAACAAGAGCTCAATATCTCCTAAGTTACAAAGAACTTAAATTGATATCTCAAAAAAAATGTTTAGAATTGAAAATTCATTGTAGATGAATTGCGATGTCAGCTTCACATCAATAATCAGTTACTGCCATAACTATTGATTTTTTCGAAGTATTTTGAACAATAATTGTCAAAATCCTTAATGAGGGGACAGCTAGATTATTGTGACAGCATCTAACATGTAAACAAGGGGCAAAAGCCAATTCAATCTAAATAAAACAATAAACAGAGTACCTAAAAATATTTTTTTTAATTTTTTTTTAACTTAAATTAATACTTTAGATGGTTATTAATGTCTTGGTTTACAGACATGTTTTGTGTGTATGTATCCATTAGCAGCTTTACTTGAGAAGCCCTAAAATTTGTATCATCTTACTCATACCCATGCACTTTAACAACAAATATTAAAAATATTTTTTTAATTAGATCACACTATTCGGCGAATGGTTATGAAAAGAAATGATAGATAAGGAAACGGTGTAATAAATAAAATGAATCTTCAAAATTGTCAATGTAACTTATCGACACACCGACTAACTGACGTAGACTTGTCAAAGGCCAAAGATCGTAATAGCGGCTAACATTTTATAAGAAACATCATTTTTCGTAATGTCGCGAAAGGGGTGTACAATATACAAAAAGTATAAAAACAAAGAGAGAAGAAAGTAGCCATTTATACAGTAGATATAGTGTATTTGAAGTAAAAAACCGGCCCCTAAATTATAACACATTCATATTTTATTACTGGTGCGTCATACACAGTGAATGGTGGATATTGACTTGTGGGTACGATATAGAGTTGTTATTATTGTTACAAAAAATGATTACGAAGTAAATGTTTTCTTTAATTTTTACTACTGTTTTCGTCATTTATTAGGTTCTATCTAATGCAATTAAATAAATGCATCACTTGATTTACATTGAGTTAGATTAAACTCATAAGGTTACTGTAGGAAAAGGTAACACCCACTAAGTGACGAAGTACTTTGGGGTACAATTTAAATAAGTCTTCTATGTAAAAAATAAAAACAAAAGGATGAAAAGGTTAAAATAGAAAATACAAATTAAATTCATAAGGGACCATAAATTACGTCACACGTTAAGGGAGAGGTCGACCCAAGTGTGACATTGTGGGACAAGGGGATGGAAGGGTCCTAAATTTCGTGACGTCACATTTCAAAATTTTTAAAATCTTCGTGTTAAAATACGAACTTTGCAAAATTAACAAAAAACTTGATAGCAGATGTAAAAATTGCAAAATATGTGACGTCACACTAGGAAGGGGGAGAGTCTCACAAATGTGACCAGCTGTGACAAGGACGGGGGAGGGGTCAAAAAATAATGAAACTCGTGTGACGTAATTTATAAGACCAGCAATTCCACTTTTCGCACAGGGAAATTAAGTCAAGACCGACCTCTGTGTAATGCGGTAAGATTGTTAGTTTTATCAAATGGGTGTAAAGTTTTCACTTCCATTTAATAAGCTTCTTCATTTTAAAAACGAAATCTGGAAGCTATAATTAATTTCAAATTTTAAAATATGTTTCCATAAAAGGGATATCAATGTTATCAAAACTATATTTATCTAGTATTAGGAAAAAGGAAAAATTCTTTTAAATACACTTTTTTTAAACTTCTTATGCGTTTTTCTTTTCCAGAAAATGGTTTGTACAACTATACGTGCTACATCTTTACCTTATCCAGAGATCCAATCTTGGAAGGAAATTGCTAAATTCGTTGGAGATTATGTCGACTACGAAGAATTAGAGAATCCAATACAAATAGTAAGTACCTAATGAGTTACTTAGTTTCACTTCTTTTTAATTTTTATAGAACGATAATGTTATAAGGCGGTCTTTGAGCCTTAAAAATAAAGTTTTCGATATTATACTATATACTATACTATAAAATTGAATAAAAACAGTTGGTTTCGTTTCGCTAAATGTAATAAAATACACCTGAACGCTTATCTCCTGTAAAGGTCATATTCAGTAATAAAATTATATTCCATCTTACTGAATTAAATGTTAATAAAAAAGCAGAGAACTTTTAAAACCAGGAATGCCAAATTATTAAATCCATTAAGTTTAAGAATGTCACCTTCCTTAAACCATAAAAACCTATAAGGAACTAATTAAATTATTATGGTAGCATTGTAAAATAAAACAAGATGGCGGCAGACGTGAAAAAGTTGAATTACTACCTGCTCCTTATGATTGTTGTAAGAATAAAAACGAAGCAGCTGTTTGTGTATGTGTATGTTGTGACACTGATGCATATTAGCTGTGCTGAGAGATGGAAGCTTAAACATTTAAGTTTATTTTTATAGCAGATGTGATAAGGGATTAACCTTAAAATTAATCATGCTGTTTAATAAAATAATAATAAAAAATATAGTACCTGATCTTACTGATATAATTGGACAAAAGAAGAGAAGGGATATAAGAAGGTTCCTGAACGAAAAGAATATTACAATGAATTATTGGAAAAGATAAATTGTTCTGATAAAGAAACAGCTGATGAGGGTATCACCCAAACAGATAATTTACCTATTCTGATCAACAAGCGGTTATTATGTATATGTTACCGGAAATGTATGAAATCTAGGAATTGTATACTATTCCTAGGAAATACATTTCCTAGAAATTGTATGAAATTCCGATATTGTACTAGGAAATGTATAAAAGTAATCTGTGAATAAAATCAATTAAACACTTTAGTAAACTAAGAATCAGAGTTGTCTGTGAATGGAATAAATGAAACACGTTGTTAAACTGACAATCAGAATACCCTTTCCTCTCTCTTTATCTCCGCGTACCCATTGACATCTTGAATGTAATACATTTCCGATTGCTATTTAGGAAATGTATAAATTTCCTAGGAAATATGTCTAATATAATTTATTTCACACATTTCCGGGTGATTNTTAACATCAAACTCACTCAAAATAATCAATTGTTGATTGTTGTGTTGTAATGGAATTGACTTTACGATTAGTAATAAACAAATTTTATTAACAAAAATTACAAACTTATTTAAATCTATCTTAGTAACTTACTCCATGAAATAAATTGTTAATTGTGATGACAGAATAAAACCAAATACCGTTGACTAAGTGCTTTCACGTATTTTACGTACTTAATTTAGTTTAGTCGATAATATACTGGTTTCCATGAACAAATTAGTGCTATTAAAATTACCTAAAACATCAAAAAGGAATAAGTCAAGTAAAAGGTAAGAAGTACTCAAGTAATAAGATTACTAAACTTTTTACAATGTGCATAAAAAAGGACTGTTTACTTTTCCAGTTTGTATTAAATAAATATAAATGAATATTTTCATTGTAAGCTAATCTAGCAGAATCTTTAATAGCGTCAGCTAAAAGCAACCGTCAATCAAAATATAATAAATAATCACATAACTCGAAACAAATTTATCATTACATGGCAGTTATGGAGAGTCCTTATTCCAGGTATCCTCTTTCATGTGATAAGTTTAGCATTTCTTTTAAAAGAGAATTAAGAGTATGATTGTCAGAGACTTTAGCGTTTCTTTTACCGTTTTTTTTTACAAAACTGCATGACATTGTAAATTTAAAGGTTTAGTAAATAAATATGTACATATGCAGATCGCATGTACAGATATTCAGTAAGTAAAAGGTAACCCACCAGAAGAAATATTGGTGAATGTACCTACACATTTACCTAAAATGTTTGCACATATATCCGAAAATGTAGATATGAAGTTTCTTCCATTGATATTTGCTGATTTCTGTTTTGTAAATATTTATTTTTTGGTAGGTACCTAAACCGTTTTACAATTGATATTTTCATGGCTGTTTTCTCGATATAATTCTAATTCGATAAATCTTGATTCTTCTTCCACCAATATTCGACAAAATTAGTAATTATTCTCGATTTGGTAAGTATTTTCAAAGTAGTAACAATCTGAAGAGGTATACACGACTACGAAAAAGTATAGAAACCCCAAAAAAAATCCAAATTATCCTTTTCTTAGAGATGCAAGTGCAGTCGTCAAAGTTGTGGCAAATGCATTACAAGGTCAACTTAAAACCCTTATACTGCAGTCCGAAAATCGAGATAGCACAGGACATTTTACGTTCTGCCACTTGATAAGTATTCTTGTTAAAACCCAGTAAGTATTCGAAAAGGATAACATTAAGAAAAAACTGGCAACACTTAATAAAAAGAGTTATTATTTTATTTCCAACAACTGATGTTGGTAGTCAGGCTATCCCACCAACCTACACCGTGGTGCAAAGTTGTTGATTCTTTTAAACCTTCTTAGGAATTGTGGAAGTAATTGGGTGATGGTTAGAGAAGAGAGGCTACTCGAACAAAATGAAAACAGTAAGAAAATAGTTGAACTATGTAATAGACATTCTAAACAGTATATAGGCTTTTTAACCTAAAAGCTGGCTTTTCTGTTTAAAGCGGTCATAAATCCGCGACTGAGTACGAGGATAGTTCGATATGGTCACGTATTTAAACACCATCTTGCACTATTACTACTTTTATTTAACTAATTAACACTTTTATTATTAATTAGTTATCAATTTACCACCATATGAATACATTGTCACTTCATCGCTTCTTCTTCTTCGCTTTGTATCGCCTCGAATTCGTTCTCGTACTTCTTAACTAGATCTAGCGACAATTATTTACAAAGACTAGCCGTGTTCTAGAATTATCCAGTATATGCCATCTAGAAACCTGGCCTTCTTTGCCACTATGTATGTCGGGTTGTCTACATACATGTGACATTATCCTCCTCCTAAAACTAATCATCTCAACAGTGACGTCAGTGTAGGGAGCAAGCCGGTCAACATGGACGATCTTCATTTTTGTCCGAGGTCCCTTCTGAATTCGACAAACAACGTCGTTGATGCGTCGAGTAACAGTGTATGGACCATCCCAAGCCTGTTGTAGTTTCGGACAACGTCCCTTCCCCCTCGAGGGGGTCAGTTCTAGTCGTTCTCATAGTTCGCCCAAGTATTCGTTTATATGTACTGTAGTCTCCAGGACGACCAATCATCATGTCCACTGGCAATCTGAGCTCTTTCTCGTATAAAATCCTGGCTGGTGTTCGGTATCGGTCCCAGTCAGATATATCGGTTACCGGAGTCTATCATTGCGAATATCCTGCCACGTCGACTGTGCTTCTCTCTAATCTCGCTCCCACGTACTGCTACATTTTTCCGCGACACCTTGTCTGCGGTCCTTTATTGGCGGCACATGTCGGACATTTCCTGCACCAGTCTTCCACATCGCTTCTACTTCGTGGCCAATAAAATCGCTCGCGTACCTTCCCTAGAAATGTCCTTCGCCATGTTCTGCTTCTAAGACTTCTGAAATTCTTTTTCGGAAGTACCACTTGAACTTGTCTGTGGTCTTTTCAAAAATCCGTGGTCCAAGTTAAGGAAAGTCCACTGCGCTCAATAACTTTTCGTTATTCGACTTATGACTTACATCTGCCCACGATGGTCTTGAGGTTCCAGCTTTTTTCCATCATTGGGCTAATGCCTTCGTCCTTCCTCTGGTCTGCGATTAAATCCTTATCTTCCTAGGATCTCTCAGGCTGAACGGTGATTAGATTACAACAGATCGATGTCAGTTTTTCCTTCTCCTCCGCAGATAAACAATGTTTGCAGTTTTCTACGCAAGGTCTCCGGGATGGTGCATCTGCGTTGCCCTATTGTTTGCCTGAGCGATGCTCGAAGTCAAACTCATATTCTTGAAGTCGTTGTAAACATCGTGCAATCTGTCCTTGTCGGTTCTTGAATTGTAGTAGTCACTTCAGCGAGGTGTGATCCGTTCATCATGTTCGAAGATTTTAACCACATCCAGTAGCTCTCGACGGGTGACACAATAATTTCGTTCTGGTTTAGAGAGTGTTTTACTGAAGTACCCTATGATCTTTTCCTTTTGACAAGACTTCAGTTACGCTTCGGAGGTGACCAAACTGATTTTCCGGTTTATTCCTTGTAATATAGTGTCCCTGAGTCCTTCGGATGTAGCTGGTGTATTACACAATCCTAAAAGCATCACATTGAACTGCCGTAGACCATTTTTAGTTGTAAAGGCAGTCTTCTTATCCTGCGGATGTATATCCACATGCCAGTATCCAGTTTTTAAATCGAGAGTAGAGTTCCATTTAGCTCCAGCTAGACTGCCTAGAATGTCGTTGATTCGGGGTAATAGGTAACTGTCCTTTAGCGTTACGTCATTCAACTTCCTGTAGTCCACACAAAATCTCATGGAACCATCCTTCTTATGTATAGGGGAAGTCCGCGAACGTTGAGATGGTTCTATTACTCCTAGTTTGTGCATGTTTTTTATAAGATTATTGACTTCTTGTTTTGCCCAAAGAACCCTTCTAGGTTGTTTTTTGTTGGCCTCTTAATTGCCTGGTTTGACTACTCCCACCAATCTGCCAATGTCGTCCTTTATTCTGACTTTTACAATGGTCTCAGAGTGACTCGGTAGTACTCGATCTTTCTCTACTACGATCACCTTGTAAGCAGCAAGCTTCGTTTTATGATTTGACATTACTATCTCTCCTCCGCCGATGCGCATTGTACAAGTGCTCAGATTTAAGTCGATTTCATGTTCGCGAAGAAGGTCCAATTCAATAATGATATCATCTACCATGTCGGCTACCAACACTTAAGTGGATAAGATCGCATTTCCAATTCTAATGTCTACGTTGCATTCTCCACGTGAAGTCTTGCCGATAGCTGTCAATATTAGTCTTCTGGCCAAAGGTCGAATTCGCCATTTCAATACCACATCAGGGCGAACGGTGGTATTGAATGCTCCTGTATCAATAACCATTCTAATATTGTGCTTATTTATAGAGCCTTCTATAAATAATGAGTTAGCACCGTCCAGTTTTGAAATGATGACTTCTTTGAGGGTTTGGTGAAAATGAGCCAACTTGGGCCCATAAAGTTGGCTGATCTTAGTTTTCTGACTGCCGTGTTTTATTTGAGGGACACTCTCGACTTAAGTGATCTATTTTTCTGCAATCCCAGCACTTCGGATTGTCGTTGTAATTGTTGCAGTCCCGAGCAAAGCTATGTTTCTAGCAGTGACTTTCTTGACATCGATTACGCATTCCCTGATGAGCAACTTGATTCCAAGGCGCATCTATAAATGTTTGTACCGTCAGTTGTTCTATGAATTATTGAGGTGCAGATGGGTAGACTAATCTCACAAGGCGTTCGGACTCAAATTGTAAAAGAGTCTCGTTACTTCTTTGGTTACGGATTTTCAATTATGTCTGATGTACTTATTGTAGATGTTTATCGCCGTACCTCATTTCTAGACTATTAACAAGATGGTGGAAGTCATATTGTTGGGACTCTTCGATTTCTCCTAAGAACCTCCATGAAAATTTACGATTTTACGAGTAAAATTGTTCTTCTTTCTTCGGGAGCTTTCCAACGATGTATTGTTTGTTGGGATAAGGAACAATCGGTAGAAACTTTTAGAAACTTCGGTGAAACTCATTAATAACGTCGGATTTGCTCTTTTTTCTTCAATAGCTTTCTAACGGTATATAACTTGTTGGGGTTTCTCGCAATCAATGGAAAGTTCGAGAAAATTTGAAGACATTCTTCAATGACGCCAGATTCTTTCTTCTCTCGTCGAGAGGTATCCAACGGTATATCACTTGTTAGAGTTTCGCATCGCCAATGAACGCTCTGGATTTCTTCAAATGTAACGTTACTTGATCATTTTCTCGCACTATTATTATTTTTATTTAACTAATTGTTGCCTACAGTTATAGTTTTCAATTCTCCACTATATGAACAGTGTCACTTCTTCGCTTTGCATCGCTTCCAACTCGTTCTCATACTCCCTCATTCGATCTCAGGACAACTATTTATAGAGACTGGCCGTGTTCTAGAATGATCCAGTATATGCCGTCTAGAAACCTGGTCTTCTTTGCTACTATGTATGTTGGGTTGGCTACATACACGTGACAATAAATTTACCAAAGATATACTGTCACGCTCAATTTGGTAACGGTGTCCTCACCATTTATGTTATATCGATAATTGGTTAATTATTTAGTTTAATTGCCTGATTTTAATGCAAATTGATTATTTTGGCGTGACTGGGGGTCAGGTGCTAAAATGACAAAATAGGCAAGTTTTAAAAACAATAACAACTTTATTATGAAAATATAAAATGATAAACAAAATCGGATAAAAGCATTTACAAAAAGGATCTCCCTCTCATTGTAGATCAACACACAGAAAAGATAAGTTTGCTTTACTTACATTGATAGGAGCGTCGCAGTTATCATCGTCCAGGGGGTATTGTCATTAACACACAGAATTTGCCACCTATTACTCTTTTTAAGGGTAATCATGTTTCTTTAATTCTTTTTTTTTTTAGTTCATCTTTGTTTCATACAATATGAACATTTTAAATTTAAATGAAAAAGTAAAAGTAAAGCAAATATTTTTGGAAAAGTGAACAAAAGTTAGTAACTGTTTACAAAAATGCCTGTAGGCGTAGGAAATTTGACATTTGCAATAGGTTAAAGTGTACATAGTTTTTGTGTTGTTTTCATAGATTGTATTTCAACGATGGGTGATAATGAGAATAAAGAAGATGAGGAAAAGGAGGTTGCAGACGAACCGCCTCTACTTACAGAGTTACCAGACGTTGTAGATTATTTAACAAAAGAGGATGAAGTAGAAGAAGAAGAAGAAGAAGAGGAAGAAGAAGAACAGGAAAAATTTATATCTATTTTTGATATCCTTGATGCTCCTAGAGAACTTCCTGAACCGGAACCAATGACTCAGGACAAACTGCGGCAAACGATGCACCAACTCGGACTCATCAAGTTCTGTTGGTCAAAAATTGAAGAACCAAACTTTGAAGACCGAATCAATTTTCCCGATAACTATATGGAAAACACCGACAAAGAAAAGTTATTATTGTATTATACGGAAAACTTTAGGCTACAGTTTAAAAAACTATATCCTGATAGAAAAGCTCTATTTCTTGCCGCTGACAACGAAGTCGGTTTACAGGTAAGAGAATGCACTGGTTTTGTAACTATGTAACAAAACTTTAGCAATTCAATCATAAAATATAAAAATACTAAACATTTATAGGCAGGTATGCATTTATTTATTTGTTTATTATATATTAGTTCAGTCAACGAGGCTCTTTTTCCATCAAAAATGTACATTTCCGTTACGATAAAATTTTATTTTTGGTTAAATAATAAAAAATTACACTCATTCTAAATTTCATTATCCTCTGTCTGAGATTTTAACTTAATAATTAATGAAAAAAAATATTTCTTTTACTTTTTACGAAGTATCTCCTCTCCGATGATTTTTCGCCATATGTAACTTAAAATTATATTTTTCTAAAAAATGGCGCTGGATGGAAGTCTATAAATGCTTTTCTTTATTAACAAATCGTGTTCAAAATCGAAAAGATTGTTTTTTTCTAAATTGAATATCTCTGGAACAAAAAGACATGGAAGCTTAAAATTTTCAAGAATTGTCACTTAAGTAAAATATGAAAGTCCTGGAAAGTTACGAATAATAAGCCAGCGGACTTTTCTTTTCTAATTGCAAAGTATTCAATTTTTGGTAAATACCAAGACAGAAAACTCAATAAACTATTTGCGTTTAATACCCCTTTAGAATTTTTTAAAAATATTTATTTGTATCAATTTTATATATGATTTTTTTGTTCTTCTTTGTTTACTAGACGTATAAAGCCATATTTTGTATGTAGCTTTCTAATTTTTAATCGTAATAACTTGAAAGTAGGTACTTTAAAAAACAAGGACTTGTAAAAAAGTGAATGTTCTAGGATAGAGGCCGGCAAATAATTTTAGGTGGGATCAGATCAAGCTCCAGAAGAAACATATTCCTTCCTCCAACAAACCATAAGGGTGTCGTTCGAAGCTCAAACATACTTTGTTGTCTACAGAATAATATTTTTTTAAATAACTTATTTGAGTGATTTACCTTCCAAAAATTTTTGGGTGTTTTGTTTTCGACCTTCCGAGGTCCGCCAGTTGAAGACCAGGATCTTCTAGAGCTCAGATGTTTTTTTATAACTTACGATTAACTTTCTACACATAGATTCATTTGCGCTATTAGGGGTTGCAATAGTAAACTAAATAAAAACTTAGATATTTTCTTTCATACCTCCCAAAGTGTGATAACAGCGTTGGGCAAGTCGAAAATATTTTTGAAAATTTTGAAGAATATGACTACAACCATAGAAACGTGTTTGTAAAGTAATGGGTATTATTCGGAAGATATAAGTTTTTATATTAATAGATTACTAATAAATAAAACAAAATTTAGATAGTTTTAAGAAAGGATACGATAAGAAATCATCTTAGAAGGTCTATTGTCAGTATTTTAGTTTTAATTTCACATCAGCTTAAAATATACAATAAAATGAATTATTATTTGATCCTGCTCAGTTATAAATTTCAATTAAATTATTAAATTAATTGACACAGGTTTAAAAAAATGTATTTTTTTCAAATTTATAGCGACCCCTGTGCTACTCTTTTTAATACCTCCTCATTTCTAATCTTCTCTTCATTCTTCATCATTCGCCTGTAATGTTTTAACCCTGCAACCTTGAAACGTAGTTCTTCTGGATATTCTTTTATCTGAACTTTTTACTTAGAATAATTAGTACTACCATCTCCAAAAATATTTACCATTCCTCCTGAAATTAATGTATGTATAGTANAAATATAGTACCTGATCTTACTGATATAATTGGACAAAAGAAGAGAAGGGATATAAGAAGGTTCCTGAACGAAAAGAATATTACAATGAATTATTGGAAAAGATAAATTGTTCTGATAAAGAAACAGCTGATGAGGGTATCACCCAAACAGATAATTTACCTATTCTGATCAACAAGCGGTTATTATGTATATGTTACCGGAAATGTATGAAATCTAGGAATTGTATACTATTCCTAGGAAATACATTTCCTAGAAATTGTATGAAATTCCGATATTGTACTAGGAAATGTATAAAAGTAATCTGTGAATAAAATCAATTAAACACTTTAGTAAACTAAGAATCAGAGTTGTCTGTGAATGGAATAAATGAAACACGTTGTTAAACTGACAATCAGAATACCCTTTCCTCTCTCTTTATCTCCGCGTACCCATTGACATCTTGAATGTAATACATTTCCGATTGCTATTTAGGAAATGTATAAATTTCCTAGGAAATATGTCTAATATAATTTATTTCACACATTTCCGGGTGATTTTAATAATTATATATATTTCCTAGGAATTGTTTACAATGACGAATTACACACATTTTCGTTAACATATACACTGGTACCTCGAGATACGAGTGCCCTAACATACGAGTTATTTGAGATACGAGCTGTCGAGCGAGCGAAGTTTTGTTTTGAAATACGAGCATTTGAGATACGAGGTTTTTGGCCCTTCTGTTAAGAAATATCTACAGAAAAACAACCTACCCATGCAAACCCTTCTCGTCTTCGATAATGCTCCTGCTCACCCACCGAACCTCGAAGATGACATCCTCGAAGAGTTCAAGTTTATAAAGGTTCTCTATCTACCACCTAACACCACCTATCCTGTAGCCCATGGATCAGCAGGAGATTTTTAATTTTAAAATGCTGTACGCTAAGCACCTGTTCCGGCGCTGCTTTGAGGTAACAGAGAACACAAACCTCACCCTTCGAGAAGGATCACTTCAACATAGTGATATGCCTCAGAATTATTGATCAGGCCTGGCTGAGTGTTATAACGAGGACCTTGACCTCTGCATGGAAGAAGCTGTGGCCTGAGTCTGTAGCCGAAAGGACCTTCGAAGGGTTCGAACTCGAAGCGTCAGTGGAGTGTCTCTGGGAAAATCCATGGGCCTGGTGATGGATGAGAGAGACGTGAACGAGCTTGTCGAGGAGCACTCTCAGGAACTGACGATCGAGGAATTACAAGAGTTACGGTCGCAGTAGCTTTCGGGGGTTCTACAAGAAATTGGTTTCGAGGAAGAACCAGAGGTGGAGGAGATTATCTCTACAAGTGATATAAAAGAGATCTTGGGAATGTTTCTTATTCAAAACACGTAACAAAAACAATTGGGGGTAGCATTTTTGGGGCTGGAACGGATTAATGATATTTCAATTAATTTCAATGGGGAAAATTGCTTTGAGATACAAGCAAATCGACATACGAGCAAGGTTACGGAACGAATTAAACTCGTATCTCGAGGTGTCACTGTATAAATTCCTATTACAAGAAATAGAAACATTAAAGGATAAACTTATGATGAAACTTAATAGTGATGGTTTGGAAATATGCGGTAAAGACTGCGAGAATATGAAGGTCAAATTAAGAGCAATACAAGATAAGATAGATGTGTTCAACAATATTCTCTCTAAAATAAAAAGTAAGAAGAACATACTGAAATAACATATACATCTAGTAAAAAATGGGGGCACATACTTACAGATTGCCAGTCAATCAAGGCAAATTGTAATGGACCAAAAATGTAGGAAAAAGTACCTGAGATTGTGTAGCCTCATGTAGAATTTTATTCTCTTTCGAATGGTGCTATGGTTCACTACACTCATTTTTTCTAGTTTTCAAATTACTTATTGTTTGTTGTCTTACTGAAGACTTCAACAACATAAGGGTAGTAAATGCTGTATTTGCTAGTAATAATGGAATTCCTTACAAGGAGTCTAGTTTGTACAGTTGTTTTGATTACCCAGTTCAGGGATTTAAAGCGAATCTTCAATTGTTTATGAAAGACAACACCGATGTGTCTAATCACTACACCCTGGGTGACACTAATATAAACTTATTATAAAAAGATACCGATACGAATGAATATATATTTAACTTCATTATTTTTACTAATACTGACAATGCTGCTGAATAATTAATTATTATTTAAAATTAATGATTTAATTGAAAATCTTGTAGGACTATAAATAAATTGTACTGTGAATGAACGAAAAATTTAGATAAAATTGTCAAATATAATAAGTACAAAGAATTTTGTTGTATTATTGTATTATTCAAAGATTTTTACAATAGTACTGTGCAGAATATGGACTGTAGAACGATCCTTTAGCAGCCTCAGTCAAATTTATATAAGCCGTATGGTGTCGTGGGACACCCAAATGGAACGGAACTCTCTATGCTATTCGACAAATATTTTATTTAAAAATTTTAGTTAAGGTATACATGGGTTAGTAGATTTATTGTTCCAGTAATACCAGTATTATTATTTTACTTTTATTTATTTTCATACCATAGGGAGGAAAAAGTAGGGAAAGAGCGAATATAAAAATAGGAGACAAAAATTAGAAAAAGTGGCTGGTTTTAGGTATCTAGGAAGTCAGATAAGTCAGCACGGAAGGACTAATAGGGATATAAAGCAAAGGCTTTCAGTAAAAAGAAGTCACTTCTATACTCGCGAACGGTTAATTTAGAAATTCGAAAAAGATTGTTAAAGGTGTATGTTTGGAGTGCGGCGCTGTACGAATGCGAAACATGGACGGTGGACGCGGCGGAAAATAAAATGTTAGAAGCGTTCGAAATGTAGTGTTACAGGCGAATAATGAGGATACCGTAGATAGAGAAGGTTAGAAATGAAGAGGTATTAGAAGAAATAGAAGAACATAGGACTCTATGGAAGTCAATCAAAAATAGACGAGATAGGTTGGTAGGACACCCTCTCAGACATGAAGGTCTAGTCAGAGACATGTTAGAGGCAGAAACAGAAGTTAAAAGGAGTAGAAGTAGACCTAAATTACTGTACGAAAATAGTTATGGATGTGGGTTGTTCTAGTTTTGGAGGGGGAGGGTGCGAAGATTAACTCAGGATAGGAAAAAATAGAGGTGCGTGTCCAACCACTTTTAGGACTAACGACCTTGATGATAAATAAATAATAAAGTAAAAGACTTACAATTTTGACTATATAATCCAAAACCGGCAAAATTAAACTGAACCGACTATAGTTTATTTATAAATGATACCGTTAAGGAAGGCAAAAAATTTAGAGAAAGTAGGTGGTACAGGAATTAGGATATTTGCTAACTATTTTCCTCTAGAAGTTAAAGATATCCCCGGCAAACTAATTTTAACTAACAATCATATTTTATCAGAAAGGATAGCTCTTTTATCTATTTCATTTTTATACCTCCTTCTACAATTTTTGTAACACTGAGTACCCCTTCTATTAGAAAATAAATTTGATTTATAATGAATGAATTTAAAGTTTCACTGATTTTCCTTCTAATTGACTAATTCTAGCTAATCTAGGAAGACCACTCAGTGTTTTGTGATAATTGAGTATTGTTCTATTAATTTTGGGAAATTACATGTTTATTATTTTAGTTTTGTAGTTACTAAAATTGATTTTAATGAAACGTCCAAGTGCATAGTGCCATGCACCGTAAACAACTCGTGGTGACTAAAATCATTAGCTTAACGTATTTGTTGAAGCTATTTGATGAGACCCATGATTTCAATTCAAATGTTAAATCATGGCAATGCTTAAAAGCGGTTTTTGATTGAACGAAAATTAACTGGGTAACTTCAATCTGAAAAGCGTCCATTAATTAGTATGTAATTGGATCATTTGATACATTATTCCGATATTAATTTAAATTTGTTAATTGCTTTTCGAGATGTTTAAGGTATTAAGTGATACGTGAAGAGATTCCGCATTCCGTTTTGCCTAATTGATGAAAATATGCGGCATTACGTGAATGAATTGTTGTTGACAAATAGTTTTTGCGATACAGTTTAACCATTTCAATTGTATTATATGTATTACGACAAAACAGGTTCTTTAATAAAAAACTCATGAAGAGTTTGAAAACAGGTATTTTCTGTTTTAAGGTGTGAATAATACTTTTTATTGAAAATCCAAAAATACTATAACACACTGAAAACTGGAAAATAGGAACATAATGAGCATTGAACAAAGAGCTTTTCGCAAAAAAAAAATTAAAAAGCGTAAAATCTATCCATTTTTGAATATTTAATTATATAAGGACTATAAATGACTTAGTAGCTTGTTTTAAGGCTTAATGACTTTACTTGGTATTCACTGACAATAAAAATTTCACCCAATAAAATAAGGCTCAAAATTATTAATATTTGTTGCCGACTCTCTGCTTTACAACCATGTATCTAATTAAACAATATAATTATGAAAAGCTCCATTTAATACATCAAACACGCATATTATTTCATGTTTCGAATCGTTTTAGCCTTCTGAGGGAACAAGTGTAAAGTATACACTATTTCTACATAAAATATTATTATTGTGTAGTTTTGGTTGCTATCATTGTTTATAAATTTTTTGTATCTTTCTGAGGTTAGAGAACATGGTCCATTTGTTTGAGTTGAGCGTAAATTGTTATTATTGTAAAAAAAAGTAGAAAAAGAAGACTGTGGTAAATAATAATTAAAAAATCAAAAAGAANATTTCAATTAAATTATTAAATTAATTGACACAGGTTTAAAAAAATGTATTTTTTTCAAATTTATAGCGACCCCTGTGCTACTCTTTTTAATACCTCCTCATTTCTAATCTTCTCTTCATTCTTCATCATTCGCCTGTAATGTTTTAACCCTGCAACCTTGAAACGTAGTTCTTCTGGATATTCTTTTATCTGAACTTTTTACTTAGAATAATTAGTACTACCATCTCCAAAAATATTTACCATTCCTCCTGAAATTAATGTATGTATAGTACAAGGTGAACCATTTTAACGTTTCTTCTGGATTAACGTTACAACGAAACATTCTATAGAAGTATGTTTCAGGCAAAAGTTGTAGATTTTAAAGGGAAACAAAATGATGACTGTTAGGAAATTATTGTTGATGGGGGTCTTGAAATCCTTTTTCTTAGTCGGTCATTGGTTGGAGTTGTCTCAGAGCGATTTATGTCTCAAATCACGTATCTATACAATAAAATTAAAAAATTGTGTCATGTTTTACTGTAACACAACAATAAGTTAAAACCTGCGCATTGGATAAACGATACCTCACCGGATTTTTAGTGAAAATACACAGCCCAATTTTTTTCAAATTGCACTGGGTTCCGTCAAATACGAAAAGCCGACAAAACAAAACTGATGAGTGAAATTTTTTTACAGTCTAGTTCCAATAGCGTACCGTACATTGTTTTTTTATGGTATAAAATTATTAATATTGGCACAATACCAGCGAAACAGGAATTTTATTGTTAAAGATGAAAAAGTTTTTATTGTTAGCCATACTATAAAATTTGAAAAAAGCAAATTCGAAGGTAAATCTTCAGATATTGTGATTATTAAGGAGTCAATACTGTACATATATCGATGACGGGTAGGTACTATATAGGGGGCCTCCGTTAATCGTGGGGCCCTGGGCACTTGCCCAGAATGCCCAATGGAAAAGAGGGGCCCTGTACATATACATATTTGGAACATTCTTATGCAAACTGATACTGATCTAACTGACATATTTCCGATTTGGCTAAATTGATTTAAAGTTATTATTTCGAAAAAAGAAAAAAGAGATGCATGTTCGAGACTTTTTCTTTTTTCAATATTTTAAGTATTATTCTTTTTTCGTTTAAGTTTTTATNTACTGATTTTAATAACGATTCGTGGAATAATATAATATTATAAACAATTTTCTATAGCTAGGTACCTATTTCCTTCCTTCGTATTGCTATTTTCAGATAAGGATTTCTCCTTTACTAAGCGTTTATTCGGCTTGACAATGTTAGGTGGCGCTAAGTGCTCCATTTATTTCTTTATATCTATCTTGTACTTATCAATAACATGCCAGGTATTTAGTTTTAAAATAAAGATGGGTGATATATCGCATGGTACTAGAAGAAATATTTTTTTTAACTGTCATAAAAAAGAAACACTTGGTATGTTTTTTACATCCAGTGTTTTTTTTTCTGTTAGTATTATTTGGACTTTTCAAATTCATTTAGGTAAGATAAAGAATGGATTATTCTAAATTGATATCAGTGGCGTTACGTAAATTTGCCCCCTTTACTACTTTCACTTTTTGTTTAAATTGATCGGGATTGCAGTGAAAAGGTGTGCACAACAATTTATACTTTTAATTTTACCTTTGAGGAGATAAGCAGCATTTATTTATTAGCGTAAATTGAAACGTATGACAGCGTTCGCTCTATCGGTAACTTCGCAAACAAAAAACCAATTGCAAAAACCCCCTTAAGAATATATATATAGATTTTTTAAATAAAAATCAAATCATCTGAGGTGTCTACCCCTAGGGCGTATGGGCTTATTTACGAAGTTTTCCTTACAGACTTAAGTAGATACATACATACATTGACTACTATCTACATTTAATTGAAATCAAAAATTTTATGATCAGTATAGTATAGCAGCAAAAAATAGTGCGATTCATGAAGTTCATACGGTAATCTTTCCAGTAGAAAATAAAAAAGCAAATATTCTTCAAGAAATTCCCAAATTTACTTCTTTCTAGTCTTAAGTTTAAACAAAAAAAATAATGTTTTTCTTTCGATTTATTTTTATTACAAATGATAGGACTTCCCAAGAAAGAAAATTTTACGCTCTTTCCCATATTAATGATGACGATATAAGATTTGTAAATTATTTTAAACGGTAGCAATATCAAATTTCATTCGAAATAAAATAATCCCTATAAATATTAGCAAAAATTTATTGTTTTCTTTAATAATTCCAATAAATATACATATTATTATTATTATTAATCCAGAAAAGCAATACATAAGGACCTGTACCTGTTCATAGGGCTGGTAAAATATATACGAAAAGATACAATTAAAAGTAAAAAACTTACAGCTAAAATCTTTATAGTAAAAGGCGCATAATAAATTGAACTTACAAATAATTAATTTTAGTAATTACATAAGATTGTACAAGCTAATAGATGCAGGGTTTGACAAGATAACTCTTTAATAATTTGAGTGCTGGGCCTCCAATTCCAATCTTTTCTAGTTTAACTAAAAGCATATTATGTTGCACAGTATCGAATGCCTTCGCAATATCAAGAAACGTGGTTACAATAGGTTTGTTTTTATCTATCGAAAGCTGTAATGGTTGCGAGGGCATCAGTGGTACTATGGTTAGACCTGAAACCGTATTGACTACTTGCAATAACGTCATCCTTATCAAGGAACTGCCAGATACGTTTAGCTATTATTTTTTCAAAATTTTTCGCAATATTTCAACTGTATTGGTTTAGCGAATTTTAGTTACCATTCTTGAAAACTGGAACCACTACAGCTGTTTTGAGCGCATCAGGCCATATTGATTTGGTAATACACAAATTAAATAAGTATGGTAGTTTCGAAATATTAAGATTTTAGTATTGATATTATTATCGACTGCTCCAGCTTTTTCTTTTGAACACATTAGTATTCTACCGACTTCAATATAGTTTGTAGGAATAACGAAAATCGAGTTTTGATTTACCCATAGTTAGATATATATTGGTCTGCTACAATACTGTCAGTGTTAATTAGGGTTGCCACCCATACTTTATTATAAAGTATTATACTCTATTTCGACTGTGCGTACGTTATATTTTACAAGACACAAAGTACGCAAAAATACTTTGTTTAAGGCGTTAAGTAAACATCGTAATTTTGTAGGCGATTATTCGAAATTCAGAGTATTTTTACATCAATAATATTGCACAATATAATAATTTTGAGGATCTTTCTATATTTCTGAACGCTAGTTTCATTCAATATAAAAACGATTTAATTAAAAGAAAAGAAGACAAGTTTTGCGGCTTTGTGACCATGAAGAAAATCGAATCCATGGAACAATCTTCACCTGGAATAAAAGCAAGAGTGTATAAAAACTTCAATTTGTTTATAGAAAAAGCAGTATGCTATTCGGAAAAATGGTTCAACTACAATGATGACAATTGACTAGCTCTCATAAGTCATTTTAACTTGATCACTCCTCTGTCCTTTGAAGTGATTCTTAAAATTACTGAAACCATAACTATGGAAACAAAAATTAATTATGATGCCCTTTACAATGAAGTGAACCATTTAAATCACATTAGGGAAAAAATTTGTAACAGCAGCATCACTTTCCAAGAAACATGCACTGCAGAAAAATGGCAAGCCATATTTACGGAACAACCTGATTTCCCAAATCTGTTCAAGGTAGTGTCAATTTTGCTGTCCGTTTCGGCCACTTCAGCATTTACAGAAAGAGTATTCTCTGTTATGAACGCAAAGTGGTGGGACGATAGGAATAAAGCTTCATTAAAACTAATTAAAAATGAATTTTTAGTTTACTTAAATCTTTGTTTGCCATGTTTAGAGGCTATTAATGTATTTAAGAGCAACTGGCTCCTAGGTGTAACAAAAAATATGTTCTTAAAAACAAAAAATAAAATACTTTATTTTTATGCTGAATACTTTTTTTTTAGTCGAGAAATACTTTATGTAAAGCCTGAAAAGGTGGCAACCCTAGTGTTAATTGACAACTCATTAAATTTTAAAGTATTTAGCGTCTATCAATTTTCATTTTTTGCTAAATTAACCTCCAAGTCGCTTTTTTGTTTCTCCAAATTTTAATCTTAACTAAATGCAAGTTACTACATGTTTACTTTGTATATGTATAAATATACTACTTCAACATCCGTCAACCGTCGATCTATCCTAATGTGATGGTGGTTAGGTATGTACCATACTCGTACGGTGCATTAACGTATACTGTCAGTCCCCAATCGCAAAGGCCAACAGCGCTGCTCTGGCTGTTGGTTTAAGGGGGTTTGCGAACCGTACTTCCCGTTACACGGAAACAAAGGGCCTTCTTGGAAATCGCCGATTTCGTGCTGAAGCCGCCGAAGAGGGTTAGTCATTAACAGGGATCGGAGCATGCCTCTCGCCGCACAATAATAAAACTTTCACAGGATAGGATACACACGTATACTCATCCGTGTGTCCTTGAGCCCAAATCGACGAACTGCAATTTCAAAATTTGACGTCCCACCTATCTACCCCTACTCCGTTTAGTCTTCATACCTACTGTTTGTAACAAATTTTTATTTACAAAAATTTTAAGAGTAATTTTTGAATGTTTATCGGGAACTATTACAAGGTAAATCTAAGAACGCTTACGTAACCAATCACGTTGTTTGAAGGGGAAGCAAATAGAATTTGTCAACTTATTTTTTTTAAAAAATTAGANAGAGACATATTAAATGCAGAAACGGGAGTTAGGAGGAGTAGAGGTAGACCTAGATTAGATTTCTGTTTGCAAATAAGGATGTGGGTTGTTATAGTTTTAAGGAAATGCGAAGATTAACTCAAAAATAGGAAATAGTGGAGGTGCGTGTCCAACCAGTCTTAGGACTGACGATCCTATGGTGATGATAAGGAGATTAAAATAGCTTAAATTAGATAAATTAAAAATGTATATGTTTACTTACAAAGAGTTTTCCTTGCAGACTTATATAGATGCATGCCAACATTGGTTACTGTAAATAATTTGATTGAAATTTATGTTCAGTTTCTGTAAAATATGGCACCTTCTGCCCCCCTCCTACACTACCCCGTTGATATCTGACATTTATTTTGTTTAATTGTTAAATTTTAACAATTTCAATAAATAAAATTTTGCATGTATCTTGTATAATAAGTCATTTCTTATTAAAATGTCAAAGAAGTTAGTTTTTTATCATAAAGGAAAAAGTAATTTCGGAAAAGATTATTATTATTATTATATTATGAGCTGTTATTTTTTCCGAGTAAAGCCTTTATATGCTTCTATAACGTGCATAAATTTCATTCAATTCTGTCAAGCCAAGAAATAAAATATTTTCTGATTTTTTGCCTTTTGGATTGCTTCAAAAACCAAACTAGATAGAAGTCTACAATTTTCAGGATTAACGTATCTCATTAGTATCAATATACCCTCAAAAAATAATCCAGATATCCCTCTAGGGCCGATTCGCTATGCCTATCGTCCTATAGCATTTGCCAGACTAAATAATATAAGTATAACTAACAGCAGTGTTAATATTTCTATTCTATTTTATTGTATTTATTACTTATAATAATGTTCCTTAGATTTTGAAACATAGAATTTAATACTAGCAGGGAAAAGGGAAGAATATACCTAGTACAGGAACGGAAAATTAAGCTTTTCAGGAAGTTGGATTTACACTGTTTTAAAAAAAAAATATTGTTACAGAAAAGAGTAAGAACATGCTTATCGGTTCTATATATCATGTGTTTAATATTTGGAACAGAGGCTTGAAATTTTGTAGCAAGAAAGGTAGAGCTTTGTTCTAAATCTTGTCGAAGGCCATTTTTTAAATTTTTAATTTCTATTGAAAATACGTGTCCTACAAGAAGCATCAACTTTAAGCACTTGTAAAAGCTTTTAATGACAATTTTATTGGAAACCAAAAACGTACCGAATTAGTGTGAACCTTTATCTGTTACCATACAAAAAATTAGATATTTATCTCGCAGC